>NW_027018063.1:0-96691 GCF_032854445.1 Liolophura sinensis | reverse complement strand
AGTACAACTGACCACAGAACCACATGAATAAGGTGCCAAAAGATGCGGAATTGAGCCAGAAATCGGCAGCTGTTGACAAATTGCAAATTTCCCTGGTTTCCATGGAGTAAGAGCCGTTGCTGTGCACGTGATTATGACATAAATGATCATTCAATTGTCACTACAGCCAAAAGTATTGGTCGGAGAGCAACGCGGTTTGCAGCATTCGATTTCTCGTCACAAAATACGTCGGATTAGCCTCTTACCAGCAGCACTGGAACAGTTTTTCCACTTTTGCATTTTTACCTGGTCTTTTTGTTAATTGAAATCGGCTACACTGTACTCTGTACAATCGCGACTGGTCATTACTATATTCAACTTTTGACTATAAGTTATGTGCCCTTCGGTAGCCCAGAAGACCTGAAATCTTTGGGCTAAGCCCATTTAACTCACCTACCAATTGTCTTACTTCTAAGTCCAAGACAATCTCAATGTCTTTATCTACGTGTAGAAAAACCAGACCATTTGTACATAAAAAACACAAGGTACTTGATACAGTCTGCTGTAAAAAGTACAACTAAACACTGACCCACTTCAGTAAGGTGCCAAAAGATGCGGAATTGGGCCAGAAATCGGCAGCTGTTAAAAAATTGCAAGTATCCCTGGTTTCCATGGAGTAAGAGCCGTTGCTGGGCACGTGATTATGACATCAATGATCATTCAATTTTCGCTACAGCCAAAAGTATTGGTCGGAGAGCAACGCGGTTTGCACCATTCGATTTCTCGTCACAAAATACGTCGGATTAGCCTCTTACCAGCAGCACTGGAACAGTTTTTCCACTTTTGCATTTTTGCCTGTTCTTTTTGTTAATTGAAATCGGCTACACTGTACTCTGTACAATCGCGACTGGTCATTACTATATTCAACTTTTGACTATAAGTTATGTGCCCTTCGGTAGCCCAGAAGACGTCAAATCTTTGGGCTAAGCCCATTTAACTCACCCAGCAATTGCCTTACTTCTAAGAGCAAGACAATCTCAATGTCTTTATCTACGTGTAGAAAAACCAGACCATTTGTACATAAAAAACACAAGGTACTTGATACAGTCTGCTGTAAAAAGTACAACTGACCACAGAACCACATGAATAAGGTGCCAAAAGATGCGGATTTGAGCCAGAAATCGGCAGCTGTTGACAAATTGCAAATTTCCCTGGTTTCCATGGAGTAAGAGCCGTTGCTACGCACTTTATTATGACATAAATGATCATTCAATTGTCGCTACCGCCAAAAGTATTCGTCGGAGAGCAACGCGGATTGCACCATTCGATTTCTCGTCACAAAATACGTCGAATTAGCCTCTTACTAGCAGCAACTGGAACAGTTTTTCCACTTTTGCATTTTTGCCTGGTCTTTTTGTTAATTGAAATCGGCTACACTGTACTCTGTACAATCGCGACTGGTCATTACTATATTCAACTTTTGACTATAAGTTATGTGCCCTTCGGTAGCCCAGAAGACCTGAAATCTTTGGGCTAAGCCCATTTAACTCACCCAGCAATTGCCTTACTTCTAAGTGCAAGACAATCTCAATGTCTTTATCTACGTGTAGAAAAACCACACCATTTGTACATGAAAAACACAAGGTACTTGATACAGTCTGCTGTAAAAAGTACAACTGAACACTGACCCACTTCAGTAAGGTGCCAAAAGATGCGGAATTGAGCCAGGCATCGGCAGCTGTTGAAAAATTGCAAATTTCCCTGGTTTCCATGGAGTAAGAGCCGTTGCTGGGCACGTGATTATGACATCAATGATCATTCAATTGTCACTACAGGCAAAAGTATTAGTCCGAGAGCAACGCGGATTGCACCATTCGATTTCTCGTCACAAAATACGTCGGATTAGCCTCTTACCAGCAGCAACTGGAACAGATTTTCCACTTTTGCATTTTTACCTGGTCTTTTTGTTAATTGAAATCGGCTACACTGTACTCTGTACAATCGCGACTGGTTATTACTATATTCAACTTTTTACTATAAGTTATGTGCCCTTCGGTAGCCCAGAAGACCTGAAATCTTTGGGCTAAGCCCATTTAACTCACCCAGCAATTGCCTTACTTCTAAGTGCAAGACAATCTCAATGTCTTTATCTACGTGTAGAAAAACCAGACCATTTGTACATAAAAAACACAAGGTACTTGATACAGTCTGCTGTAAAAAGTACAACTGAACACTGACCCACTTCAGTAAGGTGCCAAAAGATGCGGAATTGAGCCAGGCATCGGCAGCTGTTGAAAAATTGCAAATTTCCCTGGTTTCCATGGAGTAAGAGCCGTTGCTGGGCACGTGATTATGGCATAAATGATCATTCAATTGTCACTACAGCCAAAAGTATTGGTCGGAGAGCAACGCGGTTTGCACCATTCGATTTCTCGTCACAAAATACGTCGTATTAGCCTCTTACCAGCAGCACTGGAACAATTTTTCCAATTTTGCATTTTTGCCTGGTCTTTTTGTTAATTGAAATCGGCTACACTGTACTATGTACCATCGCGACTGGTCATTACTATATTCAACTTTTGACTATATGTTATGTGCCCATCGGTAGCCCAGAAGACGTCAAATCTTTGGGCTAAGCCCATTTAACTCACCCAGCAATTGCCTAACTTCTAAGTCCAAGACAATCTCAATGTCTTTATCTACGTGTAGAAAAACCACACCATTTGTACATGAAAAACACAAGGTACTTGATACAGTCTGCTGTAAAAAGTACAACTGAACACTGACCCACATTTATAAGGTGCCAAAAGATTCGGAATTGGGCCAGGCATTGGCAGCTGTTAAAAAATTGCAAATATCCCTGGTTTCCATGGAGTAAGAGCCGTTGCTGGGCACGTGATTATGACATCAATGATCATTCAATTTTCGCTACAGCCAAAAGTATTGGTCGGAGAGCAACGCGGTTTGCACCATTCGATTTCTCGTCACAAAATACGTCGGATTAGCCTCTTACCAGCAGCACTGGAACAGTTTTTCCACTTTTGCATTTTTGCCTGTTCTTTTTGTTAATTGAAATCGGCTACACTGTACTCTGTACAATCGCGACTGGTCATTACTATATTCAACTTTTGACTATAAGTTATGTGCCCTTCGGTAGCCCAGAACACGTCAAATTTTTGGGCTCAGCCCATTTAACTCACCCAGCAATTGCCTTACTTCTAAGAGCAAGACAATCTCAATGTCTTTATCTACGTGTAGAAAAACCAGACCATTTGTACATAAAAAACACAAGGTACTTGATACAGTCTGCTGTAAAAAGTACAACTGGACCACAGAACCACATGAATAAGGTGCCAAAAGATGCGGAATTGAGCCAGAAATCGGCAGCTGTTGACAAATTGCAAATATCCCTGGTTTCCATGGAGTAAGAGCCGTTGCTGTGCACGTGATTATGACATAAATGATCATTCAATTGTCACTACAGCCAAAAGTATTGGTCGGACAGCAACGCGGTTTGCAGCATTCGATTTCTCGTCACAAAATACGTCGGATTAGCCTCTTACCAGCAGCACTGGAACAGTTTTTCCACTTTTGCATTTTTACCTGGTCTTTTGTTAATTGAAATCGGCTACACTGTACTCTGTACAATCGCGACTGGTCATTACTATATTCAACTTTTGACTATAAGTTATGTGCCCTTCGGTAGCCCAGAAGACCTGAAATCTTTTGGGCTAAGCCCATTTAACTCACCTACCAATTGTCTTACTTCTAAGTCCAAGACAATCTCAATGTCTTTATCTACGTGTAGAAAAACCAGACCATTTGTACATAAAAAACACAAGGTACTTGATACAGTCTGCTGTAAAAAAGTACAACTAAACACTGACCCACATTTATAAGGTGCCAAAAGATGCGGAATTGGGCCAGAAATCGGCAGCTGTTAAAAAATTGCAAATATCCCTGGTTTCCATGGAGTAAGAGCCGTTGCTACGCACGTTATTATGACATCAATATTCATTGAATTGTCGCTACAGCCAAAAGTATTGGTCGGAGAGCATGCGGTTTGCACCATTCGATTTCTCGTCACAAAATACGTCGGACTAGCCTCTTACCAGCAGCACTGGAACAGTTTTTCCACTTTTGCATTTTTGCCTGTTCTTTTTGTTAATTGAAATCGGCTACACTGTACTCTGTACAATCGCGACTGGTCATTACTATATTCAACTTTTGACTATAAGTTATGTGCCCTTCGGGTAGCCCAGAAGACGTCAAATCTTTGGCTAAGCCCATTTAACTCACCCAGCAATTGCCTTACTTCTAAGAGCAAGACAATCTCAATGTCTTTATCTACGTGTAGAAAAACCAGACCATTTGTACATAAAAAACACAAGGTACTTGATACAGTCTGCTGTAAAAAGTACAACTGACCACAGAACCACATGAATAAGGTGCCAAAAGATGCGGAATTGAGCCAGAAATCGGCAGCTGTTGACAAATTGCAAATTTCCCTGGTTTCCATGGAGTAAGAGCCGTTGCTACGCACTTTATTATGACATAAATGATCATTCAATTGTCGCTACCGCCAAAAGTATTCGTCGGAGAGCAACGCCGATTGCACCATTCGATTTCTCGTCACAAAATACGTCGAATTAGCCTCTTACTAGCAGCATTGGAATAGTTTTTCCACTTTTGCATTTTTGCCTGGTCTTTTTGTTAATTGAAATCGGCTACACTGTACTCTGTACAATCGCGACTGGTCATTACTATATTCAACTTTTGACTATAAGTTATGTGCCCTTCGGTAGCCCAGAAGACCTGAAATCTTTGGGCTAAGCCCATTTAACTCACCCAGCAATTGCCTTACTTCTAAGTGCAAGACAATCTCAATGTCTTTATCTACGTGTAGAAAAACCAGACCATTTGTACATGAAAAACACAAAGTACTTGATACAGTCTGCTGTAAAAAGTACAACTGAACACTGACCCACTTCAGTAAGGTGCCAAAAGATGCGGAATTGAGCCAGGCATCGGCAGCTTTTGAAAAATTGCAAATTTCCCTGGTTTCCATGGAGTAAGAGCCGTTGCTGGGCACGTGATTATGACATAAATGATCATTCAATTGTCACTACAGGCAAAAGTATTAGTCCGAGAGCAACGCGGATTGCACCATTCGATTTCTCGTCACAAAATACGTCGGATTAGCCTCTTACCAGCAGCAACTGGAACAGTTTTTCCACTTTTGCATTTTTACCTGGTCTTTTTGTTAATTGAAATCGGCTACACTGTACTCTGTACAATCGCGACTGGTCATTACTATATTCAACTTTTTACTATAAGTTATGTGCCCTTCGGTAGCCCAGAAGACCTGAAATCTTTCGGCTAAGCCCATTTAACTCACCCAGCAATTGCCTTACTTCTAAGTGCAAGACAATCTCAATGTCTTTATCTACGTGTAGAAAAACCAGACCATTTGTACATAAAAAACACAAGGTACTTGATACAGTCTGCTGTAAAAAGTACAACTGAACACTGACCCACTTCAGTAAGGTGCCAAAAGATGCGGAATTGAGCCAGGCATCGGCAGCTGTTGAAAAATTGCAAATTTCCCTGGTTTCCATGGAGTAAGAGCCATTGCTGGGCACGTGATTATGGCATAAATGATCATTCAATTGTCACTACAGCCAAAAGTATTGGTCGGAGAGCAACGCGGTTTGCAGCATTCGATTTCTCGTCACAAAATACGTCGGATTAGCCTCTTACCAGCAGCACTGGAACAGTTTTTCCACTTTTGCATTTTTACCTGGTCTTTTTGTTAATTGAAATCGGCTACACTGTACTCTGTACAATCGCGACTGGTCATTACTATATTCAACTTTTGACTATAAGTTATGTGCCCTTCGGTAGCCCAGAAGACCTGAAATCTTTGGGCTAAGCCCATTTAACTCACCTACCAATTGTCTTACTTCTAAGTCCAAGACAATCTCAATGTCTTTATCTACGTGTAGAAAAACCAGACCATTTGTACATAAAAAACACAAGGTACTTGATACAGTCTGCTGTAAAAAGTACAACTAAACACTGACCCACATTTATAAGGTGCCAAAAGATGCGGAATTGGGCCAGAAATCGGCAGCTGTTAAAAAATTGCAAGTATCCCTGGTTTCCATGGAGTAAGAGCCGTTGCTGGGCACGTGATTATGACATCAATGATCATTCAATTTTCGCTACAGCCAAAAGTATTGGTCGGAGAGCAACGCGGTTTGCACCATTCGATTTCTCGTCACAAAATACGTCGGATTAGCCTCTTACCAGCAGCACTGGAACAGTTTTTCCAATTTTGCATTTTTGCCTGTTCTTTTTGTTAATTGAAATCGGCTACACTGTACTCTGTACAATCGCGACTGGTCATTACTATATTCAACTTTTGACTATAAGTTATGTGCCCTTCGGTAGCCCAGAAGACGTCAAATCTTTGGGCTAAGCCCATTTAACTCACCCAGCAATTGCCTTACTTCTAAGAGCAAGACAATCTCAATGTCTTTATCTACGTGTAGAAAAACCACACCATTTGTACATAAAAAACACAAGGTACTTGATACAGTCTGCTGTAAAAAGTACAACTGAAAACTGACCCACTTCAGTAAGGTGCGAAAAGATTCGGAATTGAGCCAGGCATCGGCAGCTGTTGACAAATTGCAAATTTCCCTGGTTTCCATGGAGTAAGAGCCGTTGCTACGCACGTGATTATGGCATAAATGATCATTCAATTGTCGCTACAGCCCAAAGTTTTGGTCGGAGAGCAACGCGGTTTGCACCATTCGATTTCTCGTCACAAAATACGTCGGATTAGCCTCTTACTAGTAGCACTGGAACAGTTTTTCCACTTTTGCATTTTTGCCTGGTCTTTTTGTTAATTGAAGCCGGCTACACTGTACTCTGTACAATCGCGACTGGTCATTACTATATTCAACTTTTGACTATAAGTTATATGCCCTTCGGTAGCCCAGAAGACGTCAAAATCTTTGGGCTAAGCCCATTTAACTCACCCAGCAATTGTCTTACTTCTAAGTCCAAGACAATCTCAATGTCTTTATCTACGTGTAGAAAAACCATACCATTTGTACATGAAAAACACAAGGTACTTGATACAGTCTGCTGTAAAAAGTACAACTGAACACTGACCCACTTCAGTAAGGTGCCAAAAGATTCGGAATTGAGCCAGGCATCGGCAGCTGTTGAAAAATTGCAAATTTCCCTGGTTTCCAAGGAGTAAGAGCCGTGCTGGGCACGTGATTATGACATAAATGATCATTCAATTGTCACTACAGCCAAAAGTATTGGTCGGAGAGCAACGCGGTTTGCACCATTCGATTTGTCGTCACAAAATACGTCGGATTAGCCTCTTACCAGCAGCACTGGACAGTTTTTCCACTTTTGCATTTTTACCTGGTCTTTTTGTTAATTGAAATCGGCTACACTGTACTCTGTACAATCGCGACTGGTCATTACTATATTCAACTTTGAGACTATAAGTTATGTGCCCTTCGGTAGCCCAGAAGACGTCAAATCTTTCGGCTCAGCCCATTTAACTCACCCAGCAATTGTCTTACTTCTAAGTCCTAGACAATCTCAATGTCTTTATCTACGTGTAGAAAAACCACACCATTTGTACATGAAAAACACAAGGTACTTGATACAGTCTGCTGTAAAAAGTACAACTAGAACACTGACCCACTTCAGTAAGGTGCCAAAAGATGCGGAATTGAGCCAGGCATCGGCAGCTGTTGAAAAATTGCAAATTTCCCTGGTTTCCATGGAGTAAGAGCCGTTGCTGGGCACGTGATTATGGCATAAATGATCATTCAATTGTCACTACAGCCAAAAGTATTGGTCGGAGAGCAACGCGGTTTGCACCATTCGATTTCTCGTCACAAAATACGTCGGATTAGCCTCTTACCAGCAGCACTGGAACAATTTTTCCAATTTTGCATTTTTACCTGGTCTTTTTGTTAATTGAAATCGGCTACACTGTACTATGTACCATCGCGACTGGTCATTACTATATTCAACTTTTGACTATATGTTATGTGCCCTTCGGTAGCCCAGAAGACGTCAAATCTTTGGGCTAAGCCCATTTAACTCACCCAGCAATTGCCTAACTTCTAAGTCCAAGACAATCTCAATGTCTTTATCTACGTGTAGAAAAACCACACCATTTGTACATGAAAAACACAAGGTACTTGATACAGTCTGCTGTAAAAAGTACAACTGAACACTGACCCACATTTATAAGGTGCCAAAAGATTCGGAATTGGGCCAGGCATTCGCAGCTGTTAAAAAATTGCAAGTATCCCTGGTTTCCATGGAGTAAGAGCCGTTGCTGGGCACGTGATTATGACATCAATGATCATTCAATTTTCGCTACAGCCAAAAGTATTGGTCGGAGAGCAACGCGGTTTGCACCATTCGATTTCTCGTCACAAAATACGTCGGATTAGCCTCTTACCAGCAGCACTGGAACAGTTTTTCCACTTTTGCATTTTTGCCTGGTCTTTTTGTTAATTGAAATCGGCTACACTGTACTCTGTACAATCGCGACTGGTCATTACTATATTCAACTTTTGACTATAAGTTATGTGCCCTTCGGTAGCCCAGAAGACGTCAAATCTTTGGGCTAAGCCCATTTAACTCACCCAGCAATTGCCTTACTTCTAAGAGCAAGACAATCTCAATGTCTTTATCTACGTGTAGAAAAACCAGACCATTTGTACATAAAAAACACAAGGTACTTGATACAGTCTGCTGTAAAAAGTACAACTGACCACAGAACCACATGAATAAGGTGCCAAAAGATGCGGAATTGAGCCAGAAATCGGCAGCTGTTGACAAATTGCAAATTTCCCTGTTTTCCATGGAGTAAGAGCCGTTGCTACGCACTTTATTATGACATAAATGATCATTCAATTGTCGCTACCGCCAAAAGTATTCGTCGGAGAGCAACGCCGATTGCACCATTCGATTTCTCGTCACAAAATACGTCGAATTAGCCTCTTACTAGCAGCATTGGAATAGTTTTTCCACTTTTGCATTTTTGCCTGGTCTTTTTGTTAATTGAAATCGGCTACACTGTACTCTGTACAATCGCGACTGGTCATTACTATATTTCAACTTTTGACTATAAGTTATGTGCCCTTCGGTAGCCCAGAAGACCTGAAATCTTTGGGCTAAGCTCATTTAACTCACCCAGCAATTGCCTTACTTCTAAGTGCAAGACAATCTCAATGTCTTTATCTACGTGTAGAAAAACCAGACCATTTTGTACATGAAAAACACAAAGTACTTGATACAGTCTGCTGTAAAAAGTACAACTGAACACTGACCCACTTCAGTAAGGTGCCAAAAGATGCGGAATTGAGCCAGGCATCGGCAGCTTTTGAAAAATTGCAAATTTCCCTGGTTTCCATGGAGTAAGAGCCGTTGCTGGGCACGTGATTATGACATAAATGATCATTCAATTGTCACTACAGGCAAAAGTATTAGTCCGAGAGCAACGCGGATTGCACCATTCGATTTCTCGTCACAAAATACGTCGGATTAGCCTCTTACCAGCAGCAACTGGAACAGTTTTTCCACTTTTGCATTTTTACCTGGTCTTTTTGTTAATTGAAATCGGCTACACTGTACTCTGTACAATCGCGACTGGTCATTACTATATTCAACTTTTTACTATAAGTTATGTGCCCTTCGGTAGCCCAGAAGACCTGAAATCTTTGGCTAAGCCCATTTAACTCACTTAGCAATTGCCTTACTTCTAAGTGCAAGACAATCTCAATGTCTTTATCTACGTGTAGAAAAACCAGACTATTTGTACATAAAAACACAAGGTACTTGATACAGTCTGCTGTAAAAAGTACAACTGAACACTGACCCACTTCAGTAAGGTGCCAAAAGATGCGGAATTGAGCCAGGCATCGGCAGCTGTTGAAAAATTGCAAATTTCCCTGGTTTCCATGGAGTAAGAGCCATTGCTGGGCACGTGATTATGGCATAAATGATAATTCAATTGTCACTATCAGCCAAAAGTATTGGTCGGAGAGCAACGCGGTTTGCACCATTCGATTTCTCGTCACAAAATACGTCGTATTAGCCTCTTACCAGCAGCACTGGAACAATTTTTCCAATTTTGCATTTTTGCCTGGTCTTTTTGTTAATTGAAATCGGCTACACTGTACTATGTACCATCGCGACTGGTCATTACTATATTCAACTTTTGACTATATGTTATGTGCCCTTCGGTAGCCCAGAAGACGTCAAATCTTTGGGCTAAGCCCATTTAACTCACCCAGCAATTGCCTAACTTCTAAGTCGAAGACAATCTCAATGTCTTTATCTACGTGTAGAAAAACCACACCATTTGTACATGAAAAACACAAGGTACTTGATACAGTCTGCTGTAAAAAGTACAACTGAACACTGACCCACATTTATAAGGTGCCAAAAGATTCGGAATTGGGCCAGGCATTGGCAGCTGTTAAAAAATTGCAAATATCCCTGGTTTCCATGGAGTAAGAGCCGTTGCTGGGCACGTGATTATGACATCAATGATCATTCAATTTTCGCTACAGCCAAAAGTATTGGTCGGAGAGCAACGCGGTTTGCACCATTCGATTTCTCGTCACAAAAATACGTCGGATTAGCCTCTTACCAGCAGCACTGGAACAGTTTTTCCACTTTTGCATTTTTGCCTGTTCTTTTTGTTAATTGAAATCGGCTACACTGTACTCTGTACAATCGCGACTGGTCATTACTATATTCAACTTTTGACTATAAGTTATGTGCCCTTCGGTAGCCCAGAAGACGTCAAATCTTTGGGCTAAGCCCATTTAACTCACCCAGCAATTGCCTTACTTCTAAGAGCAAGACAATCTCAATGTCTTTATCTACGTGTAGAAAAACCACACCATTTGTACATAAAAAACACAAGGTACTTGATACAGTCTGCTGTAAAAAGTACAACTGACCACAGAACCACATGAATAAGGTGCCAAAAGATGCGGAATTGAGCCAGAAATCGGCAGCTGTTGACAAATTGCAAATTTCCCTGGTTTCCATGGAGTAAGAGCCGTTGCTGTGCACGTGATTATGACATAAATGATCATTCAATTGTCACTACAGCCAAAAGTATTGGTCGGAGAGCAACGCGGTTTGCAGCATTCGATTTCTCGTCACAAAATACGTCGGATTAGCCTCTTACCAGCAGCACTGGAACAGTTTTTCCACTTTTGCATTTTTACCTGGTCTTTTTGTTATTGAAATCGGCTACACTGTACTCTGTACAATCGCGACTGGTCATTACTATATTCAACTTTTGACTATAAGTTATGTGCCCTTCGGTAGCCAGAAGACCTGAAATCTTTGGGCTAAGCCCATTTAACTCACCTACCAATTGTCTTACTTCTAAGTCCAAGACAATCTCAATGTCTTTATCTACGTGTAGAAAAAACCAGACCATTTGTACATAAAAAACACAAGGTACTTGATACAGTCTGCTGTAAAAAGTACAACTAAACACTGACCCACTTCAGTAAGGTGCCAAAAGATGCGGAATTGGGCCAGAAATCGGCAGCTGTTAAAAAATTGCAAGTATCCCTGGTTTCCATGGAGTAAGAGCCGTTGCTGGGCACGTGATTATGACATCAATGATCATTCAATTTTCGCTACAGCCAAAAGTATTGGTCGGAGAGCAACGCGGTTTGCACCATTCGATTTCTCGTCACAAAATACGTCGGATTAGCCTCTTACCAGCAGCACTGGAACAGTTTTTCCACTTTTGCATTTTTGCCTGTTCTTTTTGTTAATTGAAATCGGCTACACTGTACTCTGTACAATCGCGACTGGTCATTACTATATTCAACTTTTGACTATAAGTTATGTGCCCTTCGGTAGCCCAGAAGACGTCAAATCTTTGGGCTAAGCCCATTTAACTCACCCAGCAATTGCCTTACTTCTAAGAGCAAGACAATCTCAATGTCTTTATCTACGTGTAGAAAAACCAGACCATTTGTACATAAAAAACACAAGGTACTTGATACAGTCTGCTGTAAAAAGTACAACTGACCACAGAACCACATGAATAAGGTGCCAAAAGATGCGGATTTGAGCCAGAAATCGGCAGCTGTTGACAAATTGCAAATTTCCCTGGTTTCCATGGAGTAAGAGCCGTTGCTACGCACTTTATTATGACATAAATGATCATTCAATTGTCGCTACCGCCAAAAGTATTCGTCGGAGAGCAACGCGGATTGCACCATTCGATTTCTCGTCACAAAATACGTCGAATTAGCCTCTTACTAGCAGCAACTGGAACAGTTTTTCCACTTTTGCATTTTTGCCTGGTCTTTTTGTTAATTGAAATCGGCTACACTGTACTCTGTACAATCGCGACTGGTCATTACTATATTCAACTTTTGACTATAAGTTATGTGCCCTTCGGTAGCCCAGAAGACCTGAAATCTTTGGGCTAAGCCCATTTAACTCACCCAGCAATTGCCTTACTTCTAAGTGCAAGACAATCTCAATGTCTTTATCTACGTGTAGAAAAACCACACCATTTGTACATGAAAAACACAAGGTACTTGATACAGTCTGCTGTAAAAAGTACAACTGAACACTGACCCACTTCAGTAAGGTGCCAAAAGATGCGGAATTGAGCCAGGCATCGGCAGCTGTTGAAAAATTGCAAATTTCCCTGGTTTCCATGGAGTAAGAGCCGTTGCTGGGCACGTGATTATGACATCAATGATCATTCAATTGTCACTACAGGCAAAAGTATTAGTCCGAGAGCAACGCGGATTGCACCATTCGATTTCTCGTCACAAAATACGTCGGATTAGCCTCTTACCAGCAGCAACTGGAACAGATTTTCCACTTTTGCATTTTTACCTGGTCTTTTTGTTAATTGAAATCGGCTACACTGTACTCTGTACAATCGCGACTGGTTATTACTATATTCAACTTTTTACTATAAGTTATGTGCCCTTCGGTAGCCCAGAAGACCTGAAATCTTTGGGCTAAGCCCATTTAACTCACCCAGCAATTGCCTTACTTCTAAGTGCAAGACAATCTCAATGTCTTTATCTACGTGTAGAAAAACCAGACCATTTGTACATAAAAAACACAAGGTACTTGATACAGTCTGCTGTAAAAAGTACAACTGAACACTGACCCACTTCAGTAAGGTGCCAAAAGATGCGGAATTGAGCCAGGCATCGGCAGCTGTTGAAAAATTGCAAATTTCCCTGGTTTCCATGGAGTAAGAGCCGTTGCTGGGCACGTGATTATGGCATAAATGATCATTCAATTGTCACTACAGCCAAAAGTATTGGTCGGAGAGCAACGCGGTTTGCACCATTCGATTTCTCGTCACAAAATACGTCGTATTAGCCTCTTACCAGCAGCACTGGAACAATTTTTCCAATTTTGCATTTTTGCCTGGTCTTTTTGTTAATTGAAATCGGCTACACTGTACTATGTACCATCGCGACTGGTCATTACTATATTCAACTTTTGACTATATGTTATGTGCCCATCGGTAGCCCAGAAGACGTCAAATCTTTGGGCTAAGCCCATTTAACTCACCCAGCAATTGCCTAACTTCTAAGTCCAAGACAATCTCAATGTCTTTATCTACGTGTAGAAAAACCACACCATTTGTACATGAAAAACACAAGGTACTTGATACAGTCTGCTGTAAAAAGTACAACTGAACACTGACCCACATTTATAAGGTGCCAAAAGATTCGGAATTGGGCCAGGCATTGGCAGCTGTTAAAAAATTGCAAATATCCCTGGTTTCCATGGAGTAAGAGCCGTTGCTGGGCACGTGATTATGACATCAATGATCATTCAATTTTCGCTACAGCCAAAAGTATTGGTCGGAGAGCAACGCGGTTTGCACCATTCGATTTCTCGTCACAAAATACGTCGGATTAGCCTCTTACCAGCAGCACTGGAACAGTTTTTCCACTTTTGCATTTTTGCCTGTTCTTTTTGTTAATTGAAATCGGCTACACTGTACTCTGTACAATCGCGACTGGTCATTACTATATTCAACTTTTGACTATAAGTTATGTGCCCCTTCGGTAGCCCAGAACACGTCAAATTTTTGGGCTCAGCCATTTAACTCACCCAGCAATTGCCTTACTTCTAAGAGCAAGACAATCTCAATGTCTTTATCTACGTGTAGAAAAACCAGACCATTTGTACATAAAAAACACAAGGTACTTGATACAGTCTGCTGTAAAAAGTACAACTGACCACAGAACCACATGAATAAGGTGCCAAAAGATGCGGAATTGAGCCAGAAATCGGCAGCTGTTGACAAATTGCAAATATCCCTGGTTTCCATGGAGTAAGAGCCGTTGCTGTGCACGTGATTATGACATAAATGATCATTCAATTGTCACTACAGCCAAAAGTATTGGTCGGACAGCAACGCGGTTTGCAGCATTCGATTTCTCGTCACAAAATACGTCGGATTAGCCTCTTACCAGCAGCACTGGAACAGTTTTTCCACTTTTGCATTTTTACCTGGTCTTTTTGTTAATTGAAATCGGCTACACTGTACTATGTACAATCGCGACTGGTCATTACTATATTCAACTTTTGACTATAAGTTATGTGCCCTTCGGTAGCCCAGAAGACCTGAAATCTTTGGGCTAAGCCCATTTAACTCACCTACCAATTGTCTTACTTCTAAGTCCAAGACAATCTCAATGTCTTTATCTACGTGTAGAAAAACCAGACCATTTGTACATAAAAAACACAAGGTACTTGATACAGTCTGCTGTAAAAAGTACAACTAAACACTGACCCACATTTATAAGGTGCCAAAAGATGCGGAATTGGGCCAGAAATCGGCAGCTGTTAAAAAATTGCAAATATCCCTGGTTTCCATGGAGTAAGAGCCGTTGCTACGCACGTTATTATGACATCAATATTCATTGAATTGTCGCTACAGCCAAAAGTATTGGTCGGAGAGCAATGCGGTTTGCACCATTCGATTTCTCGTCACAAAATACGTCGGACTAGCCTCTTACCAGCAGCACTGGAACAGTTTTTCCACTTTTGCATTTTTGCCTGTTCTTTTTGTTAATTGAAATCGGCTACACTGTACTCTGTACAATCGCGACTGGTCATTACTATATTCAACTTTTGACTATAAGTTATGTGCCCTTCGGTAGCCCAGAAGACGTCAAATCTTTGGGCTAAGCCCATTTAACTCACCCAGCAATTGCCTTACTTCTAAGAGCAAGACAATCTCAATGTCTTTATCTACGTGTAGAAAAACCAGACCATTTGTACATAAAAAACACAAGGTACTTGATACAGTCTGCTGTAAAAAGTACAACTGACCACAGAACCACATGAATAAGGTGCCAAAAGATGCGGAATTGAGCCAGAAATCGGCAGCTGTTGACAAATTGCAAATTTCCCTGGTTTCCATGGAGTAAGAGCCGTTGCTACGCACTTTATTATGACATAAATGATCATTCAATTGTCGCTACCGCCAAAAGTATTCGTCGGAGAGCAACGCCGATTGCACCATTCGATTTCTCGTCACAAAATACGTCGAATTAGCCTCTTACTAGCAGCATTGGAATAGTTTTTCCACTTTTGCATTTTTGCCTGGTCTTTTTGTTAATTGAAATCGGCTACACTGTACTCTGTACAATCGCGACTGGTCATTACTATATTCAACTTTTGACTATAAGTTATGTGCCCTTCGGTAGCCCAGAAGACCTGAAATCTTTGGGCTAAGCCCATTTAACTCACCCAGCAATTGCCTTACTTCTAAGTGCAAGACAATCTCAATGTCTTTATCTACGTGTAGAAAAACCAGACCATTTGTACATGAAAAACACAAAGTACTTGATACAGTCTGCTGTAAAAAGTACAACTGAACACTGACCCACTTCAGTAAGGTGCCAAAAGATGCGGAATTGAGCCAGGCATCGGCAGCTTTTGAAAAATTGCAAATTTCCCTGGTTTCCATGGAGTAAGAGCCGTTGCTGGGCACGTGATTATGACATAAATGATCATTCAATTGTCACTACAGGCAAAAGTATTAGTCCGAGAGCAACGCGGATTGCACCATTCGATTTCTCGTCACAAAATACGTCGGATTAGCCTCTTACCAGCAGCAACTGGAACAGTTTTTCCACTTTTGCATTTTTACCTGGTCTTTTTGTTAATTGAAATCGGCTACACTGTACTCTGTACAATCGCGACTGGTCATTACTATATTCAACTTTTTACTATAAGTTATGTGCCCTTCGGTAGCCCAGAAGACCTGAAATCTTTGGGCTAAGCCCATTTAACTCACCCAGCAATTGCCTTACTTCTAAGTGCAAGACAATCTCAATGTCTTTATCTACGTGTAGAAAAACCAGACCATTTGTACATAAAAAACACAAGGTACTTGATACAGTCTGCTGTAAAAAGTACAACTGAACACTGACCCACTTCAGTAATGTGCCAAAAGATGCGGAATTGAGCCAGGCATCGGCAGCTGTTGAAAAATTGCAAATTTCCCTGGTTTCCATGGAGTAAGAGCCATTGCTGGGCACGTGATTATGGCATAAATGATCATTCAATTGTCACTACAGCCAAAAGTATTGGTCGGAGAGCAACGCGGTTTGCAGCATTCGATTTCTCGTCACAAAATACGTCGGATTAGCCTCTTACCAGCAGCACTGGAACAGTTTTTCCACTTTTGCATTTTTACCTGGTCTTTTTGTTAATTGAAATCGGCTACACTGTACTCTGTACAATCGCGACTGGTCATTACTATATTCAACTTTTGACTATAAGTTATGTGCCCTTCGGTAGCCCAGAAGACCTGAAATCTTTGGGCTAAGCCCATTTAACTCACCTACCAATTGTCTTACTTCTAAGTCCAAGACAATCTCAATGTCTTTATCTACGTGTAGAAAAACCAGACCATTTGTACATAAAAAACACAAGGTACTTGATACAGTCTGCTGTAAAAAGTACAACTAAACACTGACCCACATTTATAAGGTGCCAAAAGATGCGGAATTGGGCCAGAAATCGGCAGCTGTTAAAAAATTGCAAGTATCCCTGGTTTCCATGGAGTAAGAGCCGTTGCTGGGCACGTGATTATGACATCAATGATCATTCAATTTTCGCTACAGCCAAAAGTATTGGTCGGAGAGCAACGCGGTTTGCACCATTCGATTTCTCGTCACAAAATACGTCGGATTAGCCTCTTACCAGCAGCACTGGAACAGTTTTTCCAATTTTGCATTTTTGCCTGTTCTTTTTGTTAATTGAAATCGGCTACACTGTACTCTGTACAATCGCGACTGGTCATTACTATATTCAACTTTTGACTATAAGTTATGTGCCCTTCGGTAGCCCAGAAGACGTCAAATCTTTGGGCTAAGCCCATTTAACTCACCCAGCAATTGCCTTACTTCTAAGAGCAAGACAATCTCAATGTCTTTATCTACGTGTAGAAAAACCAGACCATTTGTACATAAAAAACACAAGGTACTTGATACAGTCTGCTGTAAAAAGTACAACTGACCACAGAACCACATGAATAAGGTGCCAAAAGATGCGGAATTGAGCCAGAAATCGGCAGCTGTTGACAAATTGCAAATATCCCTGGTTTCCATGGAGTAAGAGCCGTTGCTGTGCACGTGATTATGACATAAATGATCATTCAATTGTCACTATAGCCAAAAGTATTGGTCGGAGAGCAACGCGGTTTGCAGCATTCGATTTCTCGTCACAAAATACGTCGGATTAGCCTCTTACCAGCAGCACTGGAACAGTTTTTCCACTTTTGCATTTTTACCTGGTCTTTTTGTTAATTGAAATCGGCTACACTGTACTCTGTACAATCGCGACTGGTCATTACTATATTCAACTTTTGACTATAAGTTATGTGCCCTTCGGTAGCCCAGAAGACCTGAAATCTTTGGGCTAAGCCCATTTAACTCACCTACCAATTGTCTTACTTCTAAGTCCAAGACAATCTCAATGTCTTTATCTACGTGTAGAAAAACCAGACCATTTGTACATAAAAAACACAAGGTACTTGATACAGTCTGCTGTAAAAAGTACAACTAAACACTGACCCACATTTATAAGGTGCCAAAAGATGCGGAATTGGGCCAGAAATCGGCAGCTGTTAAAAAATTGCAAATATCCCTGGTTTCCATGGAGTAAGAACCGTTGCTACGCACGTTATTATGACATCAATATTCATTGAATTGTCGCTACAGCCAAAAGTATTGGTCGGAGAGCAATGCGGTTTGCACCATTCGATTTCTCGTCACAAAATACGTCGGATTAGCCTCTTACCAGCAGCACTGGAACAGTTTTTCCACTTTTGCATTTTTGCCTGTTCTTTTTGTTAATTGAAATCGGCTACACTGTACTCTGTACAATCGCGACTGGTCATTACTATATTCAACTTTTGACTATAAGTTATGTGCCCTTCGGTAGCCCAGAAGACCTGAAATCTTTGGGCTAAGCCCATTTAACTCACCCAGCAATTGCCTTACTTCTAAGTCCAAGACAATCTCAATGTCTTTATCTACGTGTAGAAAAACCAGACCATTTGTACATAAAAAACACAAGGTACTTGATACAGTCTGCTGTAAAAAGTACAACTGACCACAGAACCACATGAATAAGGTGCCAAAAGATGCGGAATTGAGCCAGAAATCGGCAGCTGTTGACAAATTGCAAATTTCCCTGGTTTCCATGGAGTAAGAGCCGTTGCTACGCACTTTATTATGACATAAATGATCATTCAATTGTCGCTACCGCCAAAAGTATTGGTCGGAGAGCAACGCGGATTGCACCATTCGATTTCTCGTCACAAAATAGGTCGAATTAGCCTCTTACTAGCAGCACTGGAACAGTTTTTCCACTTTTGCATTTTTGCCTGGTCTTTTTGTTAATTGAAATCGGCTACACTGTACTCTGTACAATCGCCACTGGTCATTACTATATTCAACTTTTGACTATAAGTTATGTGCCCTTCGGTAGCCCAGAAGACCTGAATTCTTTGGGCTAAGCCCATTTAACTCACCCAGCAATTGCCTTACTTCTAAGTGCAAGACAATCTCAATGTCTTTATCTACGTGTAGAAAAACCACACCATTTGTACATGAAAAACACAAGGTACTTGATACAGTCTGCTGTAAAAAGTACAACTGAACACTGACCCACTTCAGTAAGGTGCCAAAAGATGCGGAATTGAGCCAGGCATCGGCAGCTGTTGAAAAATTGCAAATTTCCCTGGTTTCCATGGAGTAAGAGCCGTTGCTGGGCACGTGATTATGACATAAATGATCATTCAATTGTCACTACAGGCAAAAGTATTGGTCCGAGAGCAACGCGGATTGCACCATTCGATTTCTCGTCACAAAATACGTCGGATTAGCCTCTTACCAGCAGCAACTGGAACAGTTTTTCCACTTTTGCATTTTTACCTGGTCTTTTTGTTAATTGAAATCGGCTACACTGTACTCTGTACAATCGCGACTGGTCATTACTATATTCAACTTTTTACTATAAGTTATGTGCCCTTCGGTAGCCCAGAAGACCTGAAATCTTTGGGCTAAGCCCATTTAACTCACCCAGCAATTGCCTTACTTCTAAGTGCAAGACAATCTCAATGTCTTTATCTACGTGTAGAAAAACCAGACCATTTGTACATAAAAAACACAAGGTACTTGATACAGTCTGCTGTAAAAAGTACAACTGAACACTGACCCACTTCAGTAAGGTGCCAAAAGATGCGGAATTGAGCCAGGCATCGGCAGCTGTTGAAAAATTGCAAATTTCCCTGGTTTCCATGGAGTAAGAGCCGTTGCTGGGCACGTGATTATGGCATAAATGATCATTCAGTTGTCACTACAGCCAAAAGTATTGGTCGGAGAGCAACGCGGTTTGCACCATTCGATTTCTCGTCACAAAATACGTCGTATTAGCCTCTTACCAGCAGCACTGGAACAATTTTTCCAATTTTGCATTTTTGCCTGGTCTTTTTGTTAATTGAAATCGGCTACACTGTACTATGTACAATCGCGACTGGTCATTACTATATTCAACTTTTGACTATAAGTTATGTGCCCTTCGGTAGTCCAGAAGACGTCAAATCTTTGGGCTAAGCCCATTTAACTCACCCAGGAATTGTCTTACTTCTAAGTCCTAAACAATCTCAATGTCTTTATCTACGTGTAGAAAAAACACACCATTTGTACATAAAAAACACAAGGTACTTGATACAGTCTGCTGTAAAAAGTACAACTGACCACAGACCCACATGAATCAGGTGCCAAAAGATGCGGAATTGAGCCAGAAATCGGCAGCTGTTGAAAAATTGCAAATTTCCCTGGTTTCCATGGAGTAAGAGCCGTTGCTGGGCACGTGATTATGACATCAATGATCACTCAATTGTCACTACAGCCAAAAGTATTGGTCGGAGAGCAACGCGGTTTGCACCATTCGATTTCTCGTCACAAAATACGTCGAATTAGCCTCTTACTAGCAGCACTGGAACAGTTTTTCCACTTTTGCATTTTTGCCTGGTCTTTTTGTTAATTGAAATCGGCTACACTGTACTCTGTACAATCGCGACTGGTCATTACTATATTCAACTTTTGACTATAAGTTATGTGCCCTTCGGTAGCCCAGAAGACCTGAAATCTTTGGGCTAAGCCCATTTAACTCACCCAGCAATTGCCTTACTTCTAAGTGCAAGACAATCTGAATGTCTTTATCCACGTGTAGAAAAACCAGACCATTTGTACATGAAAAACACAAGGTACTTGATACAGTCTGCTGTAAAAAGTACAACTGAACACTGACCCACATTTATAAGGTGCCAAAAGATGCGGAATTGAGCCAGGCATCGGTAGCTGTTGAAAAATTGCAAATTTCCCTGGTTTCCATGGAGTAAGAGCCGTTGCTGGGCACGTGATTATGACATCAATGATCATTCAATTGTCACTACAGCCAAAAGTATTGGTCGGAGAGCAACGCGGTTTGCACCATTCGATTTCTCGTCACAAAATACGTCGAATTAGCCTCTTACTAGCAGCACTGGAACAGTTTTTCCACTTTTGCATTTTTACCTGGTCTTTTTGTTAATTGAAATCGGCTACACTGTACTCTGTACAATCGCGACTGGTCATTACTATATTCAACTTTTGACTATAAGTTATGTGCCCTTCGGTAGCCCAGAAGACGTCAAATCTTTGGGCTAAGTCCATTTAACTCACCCAGCAATTATCTTACTTCTAAGTCCAAGACAATCTCAATGTCTTTATCTACGTGTAGAAAAACCAGACCATTTGTACATAAAAAAAACAAGGTACTTGATACAGTCTGCTGTAAAAAGTACAACTGACCACAGACCCACATGAATAAGGTGCCAAAAGATGCGGAATTGAGCCAGGCATCGGCAGCTGTTGACAAATTGCAAATTTTATTCCTTTCCATTGAGTAAGAGCCGTTGCTGGGCACGTGGTTATGACATAAATGATCATTCAATTGTCACTACAGCCAAAAGTATTGGTCGGAGAGCAACGCGGTTTGCACCATTCGATTTCTCGTCACAAAATACGTCGAATTAGCCTCTTACTAGTAGCACTGGAACAGTTTTTCCACTTTTGCATTTTTGCCTGGTCTTTTTGTTAATTGAAATCGGCTACACTGTACTCTGTACAATCGCGACTGGTCATTACTATATTCAACTTTTTACTATAAGTTATGTGCCCTTCGGTAGCCCAGAAGACCTGAAATCTTTGGGCTAAGCCCATTTAACTCACCCAGCAATTGCCTTACTTCTAAGTGCAAGACAATCTCAATGTCTTTATCTACGTGTAGAAAAACCAGACCATTTGTACATAAAAAACACAAGGTACTTGATACAGTCTGCTGTAAAAAGTACAACTGAACACTGACCCACTTCAGTAAGGTGCCAAAAGATGCGGAATTGAGCCAGGCATCGGCAGCTGTTGAAAAATTGCAAATTTCCCTGGTTTCCATGGAGTAAGAGCCGTTGCTGGGCACGTGATTATGGCATAAATGATCATTCAATTGTCACTACAGCCAAAAGTATTGGTCGGAGAGCAACGTTCGATTTCTCGTCACAAAATACGTCGGATTAGCCTCTTACCAGCAGCACTGGAACAATTTTTCCAATTTTGCATTTTTGCCTAGTCTTTTTGTTAATTGAAATCGGCTACACTGTACTATGTACCATCGCGACTGGTCATTACTATATTCAACTTTTGACTATATGTTATGTGCCCTTCGGTAGCCCAGAAGACGTCAAATCTTTGGGCTAAGCCCATTTAACTCACCCAGCAATTGCCTTACTTCTAAGTCGAAGACAATCTCAATGTCTTTATCTACGTGCAGAAAAACCACACCATTTGTACATGAAAAACACAAGGTACTTGATACAGTCTGCTGTAAAAAGTACAACTGAACACTGACCCACATTTATAAGGTGCCAAAAGATTCGGAATTGGGCCAGGCATTGGCAGCTGTTAAAAAATTGCAAATATCCCTGGTTTCCATGGAGTAAGAGCCGTTGCTGGGCACGTGATTTTGACATTAATGATCATTGAATTTTCGCTACAGCCAAAAGTATTGGTCGGAGAGCAACGCGGTTTGCACCATTCGATTTCTCGTCACAAAATACGTCGGATTAGCCTCTTACCAGCAGCACTGGAACAGGTTTTCCACTTTTGCATTTTTGCCTGTTCTTTTTGTTAATTGAAATCGGCTACACTGTACTCTGTACAATCGCGACTGGTCATTACTATATTCAACTTTTGACTATAAGTTATGTGCCCTTCGGTAGCCCAGAAGACGTCAAATCTTTGGGCTAAGCCCATTTAACTCACCCAGCAATTGCCTTACTTCTAAGAGCAAGACAATCTCAATGTCTTTATCTACGTGTAGAAAAACCAGACCATTTGTACATAAAAAACACAAGGTACTTGATACAGTCTGCTGTAAAAAGTACAACTTACCACAGAACCACATGAATAAGGTGCCAAAAGATGCGGAATTGAGCCAGGCATTGGCAGCTGTTGACAAATTGCAAATTTCCCTGGTTTCCATGGAGTAAGAGCCGTTGCTACGCACTTTATTATGACATAAATGATCATTCAATTGTCGCTACAGCCAAAAGTATTCGTCGGAGAGCAACGCGGATTGCACCATTCGATTTCTCGTCACAAAATACGTCGGATTAGCCTCTTACTAGCAGCACTGGAACAGTTTTTCCACTTTTGCATTTTTGCCTGGTCTTTTTGTTAATTGAAATCGGCTACACTGTACTCTGTACAATCGCGACTGGTCATTACTATATTCAACTTTTGACTATAAGTTATGTGCCCTTCGGTAGCCCAGAAGACGTCAAATCTTTGGGCTAAGCCCATTTAACTCACCCAGCAATTGCCTTACTTCTAAGAGCAAGACAATCTCAATGTCTTTATCTACGTGTAGAAAAACCAGACCATTTGTACATAAAAAACTCAAGGTACTTGATACAGTCTGCTGTAAAAAGTACAACTGACCACAGACCCACATGAATAAGGTGCCAAAAGATGCGGAATTGAGCCAGGAATCGGCAGCTGTTGACAAATTGCAAATTTCCCTGGTTTCCATGGAGTCAGAGCCGTTGCTGGGCACGTGATTATGACATAAATGATCATTCAATTGTCACTACAGCCAAAAGTATTGGTCGGAGAGCAACGCGGTTTGCACCATTCGATTTCTCGTCACAAAATACGTCAAATTAGCCTCTTACCAGCAGCACTGGAACAGTTTTTCCACTTTTGCATTTTTACCTGGTCTTTTTGTTAATTGAAATCGGCTACACTGTACTCTGTACAATCGCGACTGGTCATTACTATATTCAACTTTTGACTATAAGTTATGTGCCCTTCGGTAGCCCAGAAGACCTGAAATCTTTGGGCTAAGCCCATTTAACTCACCCAGCAATTGCCTTACTTCTAAGTGCAAGACAATCTCAATGTCTTTATCTACGTGTAGAAAAACCACACCATTTGTACGTGAAAAACACAAGGTACTTCATACAGTCTGCTGTAAAAAGTACAACTGAACACTGACCCACTTCAGTAAGGTGCCAAAAGATTCGGAATTGAGCCAGGCATCGGCAGCTGTTGACAAATTGCAAATATCCCTGGTTTCCATGGAGTAAGAGCCGTTGCTGGGCACGTGATTATGGCATAAATGATCATTCAACTGTCGCTACAGCCAAAAGTATTGGTCGGAGAGCAACGCGGATTGCACCATTCGATTTCTCGTCACAAAATACGTCGGATTAGTCTCTTACTAGTAGAACTGGAACAGTTTTTCCACTTTTGCATTTTTGCCTGGTCTTTTTGTTAATTGAAACCGGCTACACTGTACTCTGTACAATCGCGACTGGTCATTACTATATTCAACTTTTGACTATAAGTTATGTGCCCATCGGTAGCCAAGAAGACCTGAAATCTTTGGGCTAAGCCCATTTAACTCACCCAGCAATTGCCTTACTTCTAAGTGCAAGACAATCTCAATGTCTTTATCTACGTGTAGAAAATCCACACCATTTGTACGTGAAAAACACAAGGTACTTGATACAGTCTGCTGTAAAAAGTACAACTGAACACTGACCCACATTTATAAGGTGCCAAAAGATTCGGAATTGGGCCAGGCATTGGCAGCTGTTAAAAAATTGCAAATATCCCTGGTTTCCATGGAGTAAGAGCCGTTGCTGGGCACGTGATTTTGACATCAATGATCATTGAATTTTCGCTACAGCCAAAAGTATTGGTCGGAGAGCAACGCGGTTTGCACCATTCGATTTCTCGTCACAAAATACGTCGGATTAGCCTCTTACCAGCAGCACTGGAACAGTTTTTCCACTTTTGCATTTTTGCCTGTTCTTTTTGTTAATTGAAATCGGCTACACTGTACTCTGTACAATCGCGACTGGTCATTACTATATTCAACTTTTGACTATAAGTTATGTGCCCTTCGGTAGCCCAGAAGACGTCAAATCTTTGGGCTAAGCCCATTTAACTCACCCAGCAATTGCCTTACTTCTAAGAGCAAGACAATCTCAATGTCTTTATCTACGTGTAGAAAAACCAGACCATTTGTACATAAAAAACACAAGGTACTTGATACAGTCTGCTGTAAAAAGTACAACTGACCACAGAACCACATGAATAAGGTGCCAAAAGATGCGGAATTGAGCCAGGCATTGGCAGCTGTTGACAAATTGCAAATTTCCCTGGTTTCCATGGAGTAAGAGCCGTTGCTACGCACTTTATTATGACATAAATGATCATTCAATTGTCGCTACAGCCAAAAGTATTCGTCGGAGAGCAACGCGGATTGCACCATTCGATTTCTCGTCACAAAATACGTCGGATTAGCCTCTTACTAGCAGCACTGGAACAATTTTTCCACTTTTGCATTTTTGCCTGGTCTTTTTGTTAATTGAAATCGGCTACACTGTACTCTGTACAATCGCGACTGGTCATTACTATATTCAACTTTTGACTATAAGTTATGTGCCCATCGGTAGCCAAGAAGACCTGAAATCTTTGGGCTAAGCCCATTTAACTCACCCAGCAATTGCCTTACTTCTAAGTGCAAGACAATCTCAATGTCTTTATCTACGTGTAGAAAATCCACACCATTTGTACGTGAAAAACACAAGGTACTTGATACAGTCTGCTGTAAAAAGTACAACTGAACACTGACCCACTTCAGTAAGGTGCCAAAAGATGCGGAATTGAGCCAGGCATCGGCAGCTGTTGAAAAATTGAAAATATCCCTGGTTTCCATGGAGTAAGAGCCGTTGCTGGGCACGTGATTATGACATCAATGATCATTCAATTGTCACTACAGGCAAAAGTATTAGTCCGAGAGCAACGCGGATTGCACCATTCGATTTCTCGTCACAAAATACGTCGGATTAGCCTCTTACCAGCAGCAACTGGAACAGATTTTCCACTTTTGCATTTTTACCTGGTCTTTTTGTTAATTGAAATCGGCTACACTGTACTCTGTACAATCGCGACTGGTTATTACTATATTCAACTTTTTACTATAAGTTATGTGCCCTTCGGTAGCCCAGAAGACCTGAAATCTTTGGGCTAAGCCCATTTAACTCACCCAGCAATTGCCTTACTTCTAAGTGCAAGACAATCTCAATGTCTTTATCTACGTGTAGAAAAACCAGACCATTTGTACATAAAAAACACAAGGTACTTGATACAGTCTGCTGTAAAAAGTACAACTGAACACTGACCCACTTCAGTAAGGTGCCAAAAGATGCGGAATTGAGCCAGGCATCGGCAGCTGTTGAAAAATTGCAAATTTCCCTGGTTTCCATGGAGTAAGAGCCGTTCCTGGGCACGTGATTATGGCATAAATGATCATTCAATTGTCACTACAGCCAAAAGTATTGGTCGGAGAGCAACGCGGTTTGCACCATTCGATTTCTCGTCACAAAATACGTCGGATTAGCCTCTTACCAGCAGCACTGGAACAATTTTTCCAATTTTGCATTTTTGCCTGGTCTTTTTGTTAATTGAAATCGGCTACACTGTACTATGTACCATCGCGACTGGTCATTACTATATTCAACTTTTGACTATATGTTATGTGCCCATCGGTAGCCCAGAAGACGTCAAATCTTTGGGCTAAGCCCATTTAACTCACCCAGCAATTGCCTCACTTCTAAGTCCAAGACAATCTCAATGTCTTTATCTACGTGTAGAAAAACCACACCATTTGTACATGAAAAACACAAGGTACTTGATACAGTCTGCTGTAAAAAGTACAACTGAACACTGACCCACATTTATAAGGTGCCAAAAGATTCGGAATTGGGCCAGGCATTGGCAGCTGTTAAAAAATTGCAAATATCCCTGGTTTCCATGGAGTAAGAGCCGTTGCTGGGCACGTGATTATGACATCAATGATCATTCAATTTTCGCTACAGCCAAAAGTATTGGTCGGAGAGCAACGCGGTTTGCACCATTCGATTTCTCGTCACAAAATACGTCGGATTAGCCTCTTACCAGCAGCACTGGAACAGTTTTTCCACTTTTGCATTTTTGCCTGTTCTTTTTGTTAATTGAAAATCGGCTACACTGTACTCTGTACAATCGCGACTGGTCATTACTATATTCAACTTTTGACTATAAGTTATGTGCCCTTCGGTAGCCCAGAAGACGTCAAATCTTTGGGCTAAGCCCATTTAACTCACCCAGCAATTGCCTTACTTCTAAGAGCAAGACAATCTCAATTCTTTATCTACGTGTAGAAAAACCAGACCATTTGTACATAAAAAACACAAGGTACTTGATACAGTCTGCTGTAAAAAGTACAACTGACCACAGAACCACATGAATAAGGTGCCAAAAGATGCGGAATTGAGCCAGAAATCGGCAGCTGTTGACAAATTGCAAATATCCCTGGTTTCCATGGAGTAAGAGCCGTTGCTGTGCACGTGATTATGACATAAATGATCATTCAATTGTCACTACAGCCAAAAGTATTGGTCGGAGAGCAACGCGGTTTGCAGCATTCGATTTCTCGTCACAAAATACGTCGGATTAGCCTCTTACCGGCAGCACTGGAACAGTTTTTCCACTTTTGCATTTTTACCTGGTCTTTTTGTTAATTGAAATCGGCTACACTGTACTCTGTACAATCGCGACTGGTCATTACTATATTCAACTTTTGACTATAAGTTATGTGCCCTTCGGTAGCCCAGAAGACCTGAAATCTTTGGGCTAAGCCCATTTAACTCACCTACCAATTGTCTTACTTCTAAGTCCAAGACAATCTCAATGTCTTTATCTACGTGTAGAAAAACCAGACCATTTGTACATAAAAAACACAAGGTACTTGATACAGTCTGCTGTAAAAAGTACAACTAAACACTGACCCACATTTATAAGGTGCCAAAAGATGCGGAATTGGGCCAGAAATCGGCAGCTGTTAAAAAATTGCAAATATTCCTGGTTTCCATGGAGTAAGAGCCGTTGCTACGCACGTTATTATGACATCAATATTCATTGAATTGTCGCTACAGCCAAAAGTATTGGTCGGAGAGCAATGCGGTTTGCACCATTCGATTTCTCGTCACAAAATACGTCGGATTAGCCTCTTACCAGCAGCACTGGAACAGTTTTTCCACTTTTGCATTTTTGCCTGTTCTTTTTGTTAATTGAAATCGGCTACACTGTACTCTGTACAATCGCGACTGGTCATTACTATATTCAACTTTTGACTATAAGTTATGTGCCCTTCGGTAGCCCAGAAGACGTCAAATCTTTGGGCTAAGCCCATTTAACTCACCCAGCAATTGCCTTACTTCTAAGAGCAAGACAATCTCAATGTCTTTATCTACGTGTAGAAAAACCAGACCATTTGTACATAAAAAACACAAGGTACTTGATACAGTCTGCTGTAAAAAGTACAACTGACCACAGAACCACATGAATAAGGTGCCAAAAGATGCGGAATTGAGCCAGGCATTGGCAGCTGTTGACAAATTGCAAATTTCCTGGTTTTCCATGGAGTAAGAGCCGTTGCTACGCACTTTATTATGACATAAATGATCATTCAATTGTCGCTACAGCCAAAAGTATTCGTCGGAGAGCAACGCGGATTGCACCATTCGATTTCTCGTCACAAAATACGTCGGATTAGCCTCTTACCAGCAGCAACTGGAACAGTTTTTCCACTTTTGCATTTTTACCTGGTCTTTTTGTTAATTGAAATCGGCTACACTGTACTCTGTACAATCGCGACTGGTCATTACTATATTCAACTTTTTACTATAAGTTATGTGCCCTTCGGTAGCCCAGAAGACCTGAAATCTTTGGGCTAAGCCCATTTAACTCACCCAGCAATTGCCTTACTTCTAAGTGCAAGACAATCTCAATGTCTTTATCTACGTGTAGAAAAACCAGACCATTTGTACATAAAAAACACAAGGTACTTGATACAGTCTGCTGTAAAAAGTACAACTGAACACTGACCCACTTCAGTAAGGTGCCAAAAGATGCGGAATTGAGCCAGGCATCGGCAGCTGTTGAAAAATTGCAAATTTCCCTGGTTTCCATGGAGTAAGAGCCGTTGCTGGGCACGTGATTATGGCATAAATGATCATTCAATTGTCACTACAGCCAAAAGTATTGGTCGGAGAGCAACGCGGTTTGCACCATTCGATTTCTCGTCACAAAATACGTCGTATTAGCCTCTTACCAGCAGCACTGGAACAATTTTTCCAATTTTGCATTTTTGCCTGGTCTTTTTGTTAATTGAAATCGGCTACACTGTACTATGTACAATCGCGACTGGTCATTACTATATTCAACTTTTGACTATAAGTTATGTGCCCTTCGGTAGTCCAGAAGACGTCAAATCTTTGGGCTAAGCCCATTTAACTCACCCAGGAATTGTCTTACTTCTAAGTCCTAAACAATCTCAATGTCTTTATCTACGTGTAGAAAAAACACACCATTTGTACATAAAAAACACAAGGTACTTGATACAGTCTGCTGTAAAAAGTACAACTGACCACAGACCCACATGAATCAGGTGCCAAAAGATGCGGAATTGAGCCAGAAATCGGCAGCTGTTGAAAAATTGCAAATTTCCCTGGTTTCCATGGAGTAAGAGCCGTTGCTGGGCACGTGATTATGACATCAATGATCACTCAATTGTCACTACAGCCAAAAGTATTGGTCGGAGAGCAACGCGGTTTGCACCATTCGATTTCTCGTCACAAAATACGTCGAATTAGCCTCTTACTAGCAGCACTGGAACAGTTTTTCCACTTTTGCATTTTTGCCTGGTCTTTTTGTTAATTGAAATCGGCTACACTGTACTCTGTACAATCGCGACTGGTCATTACTATATTCAACTTTTGACTATAAGTTATGTGCCCTTCGGTAGCCCAGAAGACCTGAAATCTTTGGGCTAAGCCCATTTAACTCACCCAGCAATTGCCTTACTTCTAAGTGCAAGACAATCTCAATGTCTTTATCTACGTGTAGAAAAACCAGACCATTTGTACATGAAAAACACAAGGTACTTGATACAGTCTGCTGTAAAAAGTACAACTGAACACTGACCCACATTTATAAGGTGCCAAAAGATGCGGAATTGAGCCAGGCATCGGTAGCTGTTGAAAAATTGCAAATTTCCCTGGTTTCCATGGAGTAAGAGCCGTTGCTGGGCACGTGATTATGACATCAATGATCATTCAATTGTCACTACAGCCAAAAGTATTGGTCGGAGAGCAACGCGGTTTGCACCATTCGATTTCTCGTCACAAAATACGTCGAATTAGCCTCTTACTAGCAGCACTGGAACAGTTTTTCCACTTTTGCATTTTTACCTGGTCTTTTTGTTAATTGAAATCGGCTACACTGTACTCTGTACAATCGCGACTGGTCATTACTATATTCAACTTTTGACTATAAGTTATGTGCCCTTCGGTAGCCCAGAAGACGTCAAATCTTTGGGCTAAGTCCATTTAACTCACCCAGCAATTATCTTACTTCTAAGTCCAAGACAATCTCAATGTCTTTATCTACGTGTAGAAAAACCAGACCATTTGTACATAAAAAAAACAAGGTACTTGATACAGTCTGCTGTAAAAAGTACAACTGACCACAGACCCACATGAATAAGGTGCCAAAAGATGCGGAATTGAGCCAGGCATCGGCAGCTGTTGACAAATTGCAAATTTTATTCCTTTCCATTGAGTAAGAGCCGTTGCTGGGCACGTGGTTATGACATAAATGATCATTCAATTGTCACTACAGCCAAAAGTATTGGTCGGAGAGCAACGCGGTTTGCACCATTCGATTTCTCGTCACAAAATACGTCGAATTAGCCTCTTACTAGTAGCACTGGAACAGTTTTTCCACTTTTGCATTTTTGCCTGGTCTTTTTGTTAATTGAAATCGGCTACACTGTACTCTGTACAATCGCGACTGGTCATTACTATATTCAACTTTTTACTATAAGTTATGTGCCCTTCGGTAGCCCAGAAGACCTGAAATCTTTGGGCTAAGCCCATTTAACTCACCCAGCAATTGCCTTACTTCTAAGTGCAAGACAATCTCAATGTCTTTATCTACGTGTAGAAAAACCAGACCATTTGTACATAAAAAACACAAGGTACTTGATACAGTCTGCTGTAAAAAGTACAACTGAACACTGACCCACTTCAGTAAGGTGCCAAAAGATGCGGAATTGAGCCAGGCATCGGCAGCTGTTGAAAAATTGCAAATTTCCCTGGTTTCCATGGAGTAAGAGCCGTTGCTGGGCACGTGATTATGGCATAAATGATCATTCAATTGTCACTACAGCCAAAAGTATTGGTCGGAGAGCAACGTTCGATTTCTCGTCACAAAATACGTCGGATTAGCCTCTTACCAGCAGCACTGGAACAATTTTTCCAATTTTGCATTTTTGCCTAGTCTTTTTGTTAATTGAAATCGGCTACACTGTACTATGTACCATCGCGACTGGTCATTACTATATTCAACTTTTGACTATATGTTATGTGCCCTTCGGTAGCCCAGAAGACGTCAAATCTTTGGGCTAAGCCCATTTAACTCACCCAGCAATTGCCTTACTTCTAAGTCGAAGACAATCTCAATGTCTCTATCTACGTGTAGAAAAACCACACCATTTGTACATGAAAAACACAAGGTACTTGATACAGTCTGCTGTAAAAAGTACAACTGAACACTGACCCACATTTATAAGGTGCCAAAAGATTCGGAATTGGGCCAGGCATTGGCAGCTGTTAAAAAATTGCAAATATCCCTGGTTTCCATGGAGTAAGAGCCGTTGCTGGGCACGTGATTTTGACATTAATGATCATTGAATTTTCGCTACAGCCAAAAGTATTGGTCGGAGAGCAACGCGGTTTGCACCATTCGATTTCTCGTCACAAAATACGTCGGATTAGCCTCTTACCAGCAGCACTGGAACAGTTTTTCCACTTTTGCATTTTTGCCTGTTCTTTTTGTTAATTGAAATCGGCTACACTGTACTCTGTACAATCGCGACTGGTCATTACTATATTCAACTTTTGACTATAAGTTATGTGCCCTTCGGTAGCCCAGAAGACGTCAAATCTTTGGGCTAAGCCCATTTAACTCACCCAGCAATTGCCTTACTTCTAAGAGCAAGACAATCTCAATGTCTTTATCTACGTGTAGAAAAACCAGACCATTTGTACATAAAAAACACAAGGTACTTGATACAGTCTGCTGTAAAAAGTACAACTGACCACAGAACCACATGAATAAGGTGCCAAAAGATGCGGAATTGAGCCAGGCATTGGCAGCTGTTGACAAATTGCAAATTTCCCTGGTTTCCATGGAGTAAGAGCCGTTGCTACGCACTTTATTATGACATAAATGATCATTCAATTGTCGCTACAGCCAAAAGTATTCGTCGGAGAGCAACGCGGATTGCACCATTCGATTTCTCGTCACAAAATACGTCGGATTAGCCTCTTACTAGCAGCACTGGAACAGTTTTTCCACTTTTGCATTTTTGCCTGGTCTTTTTGTTAATTGAAATCGGCTACACTGTACTCTGTACAATCGCGACTGGTCATTACTATATTCAACTTTTGACTATAAGTTATGTGCCCTTCGGTAGCCCAGAAGACGTCAAATCTTTGGGCTAAGCCCATTTAACTCACCCAGCAATTGCCTTACTTCTAAGAGCAAGACAATCTCAATGTCTTTATCTACGTGTAGAAAAACCAGACCATTTGTACATAAAAAACTCAAGGTACTTGATACAGTCTGCTGTAAAAAGTACAACTGACCACAGACCCACATGAATAAGGTGCCAAAAGATGCGGAATTGAGCCAGGAATCGGCAGCTGTTGACAAATTGCAAATTTCCCTGGTTTCCATGGAGTCAGAGCCGTTGCTGGGCACGTGATTATGACATAAATGATCATTCAATTGTCACTACAGCCAAAAGTATTGGTCGGAGAGCAACGCGGTTTGCACCATTCGATTTCTCGTCACAAAATACGTCAAATTAGCCTCTTACCAGCAGCACTGGAACAGTTTTTCCACTTTTGCATTTTTACCTGGTCTTTTTGTTAATTGAAATCGGCTACACTGTACTCTGTACAATCGCGACTGGTCATTACTATATTCAACTTTTGACTATAAGTTATGTGCCCTTCGGTAGCCCAGAAGACCTGAAATCTTTGGGCTAAGCCCATTTAACTCACCCAGCAATTGCCTTACTTCTAAGTGCAAGACAATCTCAATGTCTTTATCTACGTGTAGAAAAACCACACCATTTGTACGTGAAAAACACAAGGTACTTGATACAGTCTGCTGTAAAAAGTACAACTGAACACTGACCCACTTCAGTAAGGTGCCAAAAGATTCGGAATTGAGCCAGGCATCGGCAGCTGTTGACAAATTGCAAATATCCCTGGTTTCCATGGAGTAAGAGCCGTTGCTGGGCACGTGATTATGGCATAAATGATCATTCAACTGTCGCTACAGCCAAAAGTATTGGTCGGAGAGCAACGCGGATTGCACCATTCGATTTCTCGTCACAAAATACGTCGGATTAGTCTCTTACTAGTAGAACTGGAACAGTTTTTCCACTTTTGCATTTTTGCCTGGTCTTTTTGTTAATTGAAACCGGCTACACTGTACTCTGTACAATCGCGACTGGTCATTACTATATTCAACTTTTGACTATAAGTTATGTGCCCATCGGTAGCCAAGAAGACCTGAAATCTTTGGGCTAAGCCCATTTAACTCACCCAGCAATTGCCTTACTTCTAAGTGCAAGACAATCTCAATGTCTTTATCTACGTGTAGAAAATCCACACCATTTGTACGTGAAAAACACAAGGTACTTGATACAGTCTGCTGTAAAAAGTACAACTGAACACTGACCCACATTTATAAGGTGCCAAAAGATTCGGAATTGGGCCAGGCATTGGCAGCTGTTAAAAAATTGCAAATATCCCTGGTTTCCATGGAGTAAGAGCCGTTGCTGGGCACGTGATTTTGACATCAATGATCATTGAATTTTCGCTACAGCCAAAAGTATTGGTCGGAGAGCAACGCGGTTTGCACCATTCGATTTCTCGTCACAAAATACGTCGGATTAGCCTCTTACCAGCAGCACTGGAACAGTTTTTCCACTTTTGCATTTTTGCCTGTTCTTTTTGTTAATTGAAATCGGCTACACTGTACTCTGTACAATCGCGACTGGTCATTACTATATTCAACTTTTGACTATAAGTTATGTGCCCTTCGGTAGCCCAGAAGACGTCAAATCTTTGGGCTAAGCCCATTTAACTCACCCAGCAATTGCCTTACTTCTAAGAGCAAGACAATCTCAATGTCTTTATCTACGTGTAGAAAAACCAGACCATTTGTACATAAAAAACACAAGGTACTTGATACAGTCTGCTGTAAAAAGTACAACTGACCACAGAACCACATGAATAAGGTGCCAAAAGATGCGGAATTGAGCCAGGCATTGGCAGCTGTTGACAAATTGCAAATTTCCCTGGTTTCCATGGAGTAAGAGCCGTTGCTACGCACTTTATTATGACATAAATGATCATTCAATTGTCGCTACAGCCAAAAGTATTCGTCGGAGAGCAACGCGGATTGCACCATTCGATTTCTCGTCACAAAATACGTCGGATTAGCCTCTTACTAGCAGCACTGGAACAGTTTTTCCACTTTTGCATTTTTGCCTGGTCTTTTTGTTAATTGAAATCGGCTACACTGTACTCTGTACAATCGCGACTGGTCATTACTATATTCAACTTTTGACTATAAGTTATGTGCCCATCGGTAGCCAAGAAGACCTGAAATCTTTGGGCTAAGCCCATTTAACTCACCCAGCAATTGCCTTACTTCTAAGTGCAAGACAATCTCAATGTCTTTATCTACGTGTAGAAAATCCACACCATTTGTACGTGAAAAACACAAGGTACTTGATACAGTCTGCTGTAAAAAGTACAACTGAACACTGACCCACTTCAGTAAGGTGCCAAAAGATGCGGAATTGAGCCAGGCATCGGCAGCTGTTGAAAAATTGCAAATTTCCCTGGTTTCCATGGAGTAAGAGCCGTTGCTGGGCACGTGATTATGACATCAATGATCATTCAATTGTCACTACAGGCAAAAGTATTAGTCCGAGAGCAACGCGGATTGCACCATTCGATTTCTCGTCACAAAATACGTCGGATTAGCCTCTTACCAGCAGCAACTGGAACAGATTTTCCACTTTTGCATTTTTACCTGGTCTTTTTGTTAATTGAAATCGGCTACACTGTACTCTGTACAATCGCGACTGGTTATTACTATATTCAACTTTTTACTATAAGTTATGTGCCCTTCGGTAGCCCAGAAGACCTGAAATCTTTGGGCTAAGCCCATTTAACTCACCCAGCAATTGCCTTACTTCTAAGTGCAAGACAATCTCAATGTCTTTATCTACGTGTAGAAAAACCAGACCATTTGTACATAAAAAACACAAGGTACTTGATACAGTCTGCTGTAAAAAGTACAACTGAACACTGACCCACTTCAGTAAGGTGCCAAAAGATGCGGAATTGAGCCAGGCATCGGCAGCTGTTGAAAAATTGCAAATTTCCCTGGTTTCCATGGAGTAAGAGCCGTTGCTGGGCACGTGATTATGGCATAAATGATCATTCAATTGTCACTACAGCCAAAAGTATTGGTCGGAGAGCAACGCGGTTTGCACCATTCGATTTCTCGTCACAAAATACGTCGTATTAGCCTCTTACCAGCAGCACTGGAACAATTTTTCCAATTTTGCATTTTTGCCTGGTCTTTTTGTTAATTGAAATCGGCTACACTGTACTATGTACCATCGCGACTGGTCATTACTATATTCAACTTTTGACTATATGTTATGTGCCCATCGGTAGCCCAGAAGACGTCAAATCTTTGGGCTAAGCCCATTTAACTCACCCAGCAATTGCCTGACTTCTAAGTCCAAGACAATCTCAATGTCTTTATCTACGTGTAGAAAAACCACACCATTTGTACATGAAAAACACAAGGTACTTGATACAGTCTGCTGTAAAAAGTACAACTGAACACTGACCCACATTTATAAGGTGCCAAAAGATTCGGAATTGGGTCAGGCATTGGCAGCTGTTAAAAAATTGCAAATATCCCTGGTTTCCATGGAGTAAGAGCCGTTGCTGGGCACGTGATTATGACATCAATGATCATTCAATTTTCGCTACAGCCAAAAGTATTGGTCGGAGAGCAACGCGGTTTGCACCATTCGATTTCTCGTCACAAAATACGTCGGATTAGCCTCTTACCAGCAGCACTGGAACAGTTTTTCCACTTTTGCATTTTTGCCTGTTCTTTTTGTTAATTGAAATCGGCTACACTGTACTCTGTACAATCGCGACTGGTCATTACTATATTCAACTTTTGACTATAAGTTATGTGCCCTTCGGTAGCCCAGAAGACGTCAAATCTTTGGGCTAAGCCCATTTAACTCACCCAGCAATTGCCTTACTTCTAAGAGCAAGACAATCTCAATGTCTTTATCTACGTGTAGAAAAACCAGACCATTTGTACATAAAAAACACAAGGTACTTGATACAGTCTGCTGTAAAAAGTACAACTGACCACAGAACCACATGAATAAGGTGCCAAAAGATGCGGAATTGAGCCAGAAATCGGCAGCTGTTGGCAAATTGCAAATTTCCCTGGTTTCCATGGAGTAAGAGCCGTTGCTGTGCACGTGATTATGACATAAATTATCATTCAATTGTCACTACAGCCAAAAGTATTGGTCGGAGAGCAACGCGGTTTGCAGCATTCGATTTCTCGTCACAAAATACGTCGGATTAGCCTCTTACCAGCAGCACTGGAACAGTTTTTCCACTTTTGCATTTTTACCTGGTCTTTTTGTTAATTGAAATCGGCTACACTGTACTCTGTACAATCGCGACTGGTCATTACTATATTCAACTTTTGACTATAAGTTATGTGCCCTTCGGTAGCCCAGAAGACCTGAAATCTTTGGGCTAAGCCCATTTAACTCACCTACCAATTGTCTTACTTCTAAGTCCAAGACAATCTCAATGTCTTTATCTACGTGTAGAAAAACCAGACCATTTGTACATAAAAAACACAAGGTACTTGATACAGTCTGCTGTAAAAAGTACAACTAAACACTGACCCACATTTATAAGGTGCCAAAAGATGCGGAATTGGGCCAGAAATCGGCAGCTGTTAAAAAATTGCAAATATCCCTGGTTTCCATGGAGTAAGAGCCGTTGCTACGCACGTTATTATGACATCAATATTCATTGAATTGTCGCTACAGCCAAAAGTATTGGTCGGAGAGCAATGCGGTTTGCACCATTCGATTTCTCGTCACAAAATACATCGGATTAGCCTCTTACCAGCAGCACTGGAACAGTTTTTCCACTTTTGCATTTTGCCTGGTCTTTTTGTTAATTGAAATCGGCTACACTGTACTCTGTACAATCGCGACTGGTCATTACTATATTCAACTTTTGACTATAAGTTATGTGCCCTTCGGTAGTCCAGAAGACGTCAAATCTTTGGGCTAAGCCCATTTAACTCACCCAGGAATTGTCTTACTTCTAAGTCCTAAACAATCTCAATGTCTTTATCTACGTGTAGAAAACCCATACCATTTGTACATAAAAAACACAAGGTACTTGATACAGTCTGCTGTAAAAAGTACAACTGACCACAGACCCACATGAATCAGGTGCCAAAAGATGCGGAATTGAGCCAGAAATCGGTAGCTGTTGAAAAATTGCAAATTTCCCTGGTTTCCATGGAGTAAGAGCCGTTGCTGGGCACGTGATTATGACATCAATGATCACTCAATTGTCACTACAGCCAAAAGTATTGGTCGGAGAGCAACGCGGTTTGCACCATTCGATTTCTCGTCACAAAATACGTCGAATTAGCCTCTTACTAGCAGCACTGGAACAGTTTTTCCACTTTTGCATTTTTGCCTGGTCTTTTTGTTAATTGAAATCGGCTACACTGTACTCTGTACAATCGCGACTGGTCATTACTATATTCAACTTTTGACTATAAGTTATGTGCCCTTCGGTAGCCCAGAAGACCTGAAATCTTTGGGCTAAGCCCATTTAACTCACCCAGCAATTGCCTTACTTCTAAGTGCAAGACAATCTCAATGTCTTTATCTACGTGTAGAAAAACCAGACCATTTGTACATGAAAAACACAAGGTACTTGATACAGTCTGCTGTAAAAAGTACAACTGAACACTGACCCACTTCAGTAAGGTGCAAAAAGATGCGGAATTGAGCCAGGCATCGGTAGCTGTTGAAAAATTGCAAATTTCCCTGGTTTCCATGGAGTAAGAGCCGTTGCTGGGCACGTGATTATGACATCAATGATCATTCAATTGTCACTACAGCCAAAAGTATTGGTCGGAGAGCAACGCGGTTTGCACCATTCGATTTCTCGTCACAAAATACGTCGAATTAGCCTCTTACTAGCAGCACTGGAACAGTTTTTCCACTTTTGCATTTTTACCTGGTCTTTTTGTTAATTGAAATCGGCTACACTGTACTCTGTACAATCGCGACTGGTCATTACTATATTCAACTTTTGACTATAAGTTATGTGCCCTTCGGTAGCCCAGAAGACGTCAAATCTTTGGGCCAAGTCCATTTAACTCACCCAGCAATGATCTTACTTCTAAGTCCAAGACAATCTCAATGTCTTTATCTACGTGTAGAAAAACCAGACCATTTGTACATAAAAAAAACAAGGTACTTGATACAGTCTGCTGTAAAAAGTACAACTGACCACAGACCCACATGAATAAGGTGCCAAAAGATGCGGAATTGAGCCAGGCATCGGCAGCTGTTGACAAATTGCAAATTTTATTCCTTTCCATGGAGTAAGAGCCGTTGGTGGGCACGTGATTATGACATCAATAATCATTCAATTGTCACTACAGCCAAAAGTATTGGTCGGAGAGCAACGCGGTTTGCACCATTCGATTTCTCGTCACAAAATACGTCGAATTAGCCTCTTACTAGTAGCACTGGAACAGTTTTTTCCACTTTTGCATTTTTGCCTGGTCTTTTTGTTAATTGAAATCGGCTACACTGTACTCTGTACCATCGCGACTGGTCATTACTATATTCAACTTTTTACTATAAGTTATGTGCCCTTCGGTAGCCCAGAAGACCTGAAATCTTTGGGCTAAGCCCATTTAACTCACCCAGCATTTGCCTTACTTCTAAGTGCAAGACAATCTCAATGTCTTTATCTACGTGTAGAAAAACCAGACCATTTGTACATAAAAAACACAAGGTACTTGATACAGTCTGCTGTAAAAAGTACAACTGAACACTGACCCACTTCAGTAAGGTGCCAAAAGATGCGGAATTGAGCCAGGCATCGGCAGCTGTTGAAAAATTGCAAATTTCCCTGGTTTCCATGGAGTAAGAGCCGTTGCTGGGCACGTGATTATGGCATAAATGATCATTCAATTGTCACTACAGCCAAAAGTATTGGTCGGAGAGCAACGTTCGATTTCTCGTCACAAAATACGTCGGATTAGCCTCTTACCAGCAGCACTGGAACAGTTTTTCCACTTTTGCATTTTTGCCTGTTCTTTTTGTTAATTGAAATCGGCTACACTGTACTCTGTACAATCGCGACTGGTCATTACTATATTCAACTTTTGACTATAAGTTATGTGCCCTTCGGTAGCCCAGAAGACCTGAAATCTTTGGGCCAAGTCCATTTAACTCACCCAGCAATTGTCTTACTTCTAAGTCCAAGACAATCTCAATGTCTTTATCTACGTGTAGAAAAACCAGACCATTTGTACATAAAAAACACAAGGTACTTGATACAGTCTGCTGTAAAAAGTACAACTAAACACTGACACACATTTATAAGGTGCCAAAAGATGCGGAGTTGGGCCAGGCATCGGCAGCTGTTAAAAAATTGCAAATATCCCTGGTTTCCATGGAGTAAGAGCCGTTGCTACGCACGTGATTATGGCATAAATGATCATTCAACTGTCGCTACAGCCAAAAGTATTGGTCGGAGAGAAACGCGGATTGCACCATTCGATTTCTCGTCACAGAATACGTCGGATTAGTCTCTTACTAGTAGAACTGGAACAGTTTTTCCACTTTTGCATTTTTGCCTGGTCTTTTTGTTAATTGAAACCGGCTACACTGTACTCTGTACAATCGCGACTGGTCATTACTATATTCAACTTTTGACTATAAGTTATGTGCCCTTCGGTAGCCAAGAAGATCTGAAATCTTTGGGCTAAGCCCATTTAACTCACCCAGCAATTGCCTTACTTCTAAGTGCAAGACAATCTCAATGTCTTTATCTACGTGTAGAAAATCCACACCATTTGTACGTGAAAAACACAAGGTACTTGATACAGTCTGCTGTAAAAAGTACAACTGAACACTGACCCACTTCAGTAAGGTGCCAAAAGATGCGGAATTGAGCCAGGCATCGGCAGCTGTTAAAAAATTGCAAATATCCCTGGTTTCCATGGAGTAAGAGCCGTTGCTGGGCACGTGATTATGGCATAAATGATCATTCAATTGTCACTACAGCCAAAAGTATTGGTCGGAGAGCAACGCGGTTTGCACCATTCGATTTCTCGTAACAAAATACGTCGGATTAGCCTCTTACCAGCAGCAACTGGAACAGTTTTTCCACTTTTGAATTTTTGCCTGGTCTTTTTGTTAATTGAAATCGGCTACACTGTACTCTGTACAATCGCGACTGGTCATTACTATATTCAACTTTTTACTATAAGTTATGTGCCCTTCGGTAGCCCAGAAGACCTGAAATCTTTGGGCTAAGCCCATTTAACTCACCCAGCAATTGCCTTACTTCTAAGTGCAAGACAATCTCAATGTCTTTATCTACGTGTAGAAAAACCAGACCATTTGTACATAAAAAACACAAGGTACTTGATACAGTCTGCTGTAAAAAGTACAACTGAACACTGACCCACTTCAGTAAGGTGCCAAAAGATGCGGAATTGAGCCAGGCATCGGCAGCTGTTGAAAAATTGCAAATTTCCCTGGTTTCCATGGAGTAAGAGCCGTTGCTGGGCACGTGATTATGACATAAATGATCATTCAATTGTCACTACAGCCAAAAGTATTGGTCGGAGAGCAACGCGGTTTGCACCATTCGATTTCTCGTCACAAAATACGTCGTATTAGCCTCTTACCAGCAGCACTGGAACAATTTTTCCAATTTTGCATTTTTGCCTGGTCTTTTTGTTAATTGAAATCGGCTACACTGTACTATGTACCATCGCGACTGGTCATTACTATATTCAACTTTTGACTATATGTTATGTGCCCTTCGGTAGCCCAGAAGACGTCAAATCTTTGGGCTAAGCCCATTTAACTCACCCAGCAATTGCCTAACTTCTAAGTCGAAGACAATCTCAATGTCTTTATCTACGTGTAGAAAAACCACACCATTTGTACATGAAAAACACAAGGTACTTGATACAGTCTGCTGTAAAAAGTACAACTGAACACTGACCCACATTTATAAGGTGCCAAAAGATTCGGAATTGGGCCAGGCATTTGCAGCTGTTAAAAAATTGCAAATATCCCTGGTTTCCATGGAGTAAGAGCCGTTGCTGGGCACGTGATTATGACATCAATGATCATTCAATTTTCGCTACAGCCAAAAGTATTGGTCGGAGAGCAACGCGGTTTGCACCATTCGATTTCTCGTCACAAAATACGTCGGATTAGCCTCTTACCAGCAGCACTGGAACAGTTTTTCCACTTTTGCATTTTTGCCTGGTCTTTTTGTTAATTGAAATCGGCTACACTGTACTCTGTACAATCGCGACTGGTCATTACTATATTCAACTTTTGACTATAAGTTATGTGCCCTTCGGTAGCCCAGAAGACGTCAAATCTTTGGGCTCAGCCCATTTAACTCACCCAGCAATTGCCTTACTTCTAAGAGCAAGACAATCTCAATGTCTTTATCTACGTGTAGAAAAACCAGACCATTTGTACATAAAAAACACAAGGTACTTGATACAGTCTGCTGTAAAAAGTACAACTGACCACAGAACCACATGAATAAGGTGCCAAAAGATGCGGAATTGAGCCAGAAATCGGCAGCTGTTGACAAATTGCAAATTTCCCTGGTTTCCATGGAGTAAGAGCCGTTGCTACGCACGTTATTATGACATCAATATTCATTGAATTGTCGCTACAGCCAAAAGTATTGGTCGGAGAGCAACGCGGTTTGCACCATTCGATTTCTCGTCACAAAATACATCGGATTAGCCTCTTACCAGCAGCACTGGAACAGTTTTTTCCACTTTTGCATTTTTACCTGGTCTTTTTGTTAATTGAAATCGGCTACACTGTACTCTGTACAATCGCGACTGGTCATTACTATATTCAACTTTTGACTATAAGTTATGTGCCCTTCGGTAGTCCAGAAGACGTCAAATCTTTGGGCTAAGCCCATTTAACTCACCCAGGAATTGTCTTACTTCTAAGTCCTAAACAATCTCAATGTCTTTATCTACGTGTAGAAAAACCACACCATTTGTACATAAAAAACACAAGGTACTTGATACAGTCTGCTGTAAAAAGTACAACTGACCACAGACCCACATGAATCAGGTGCCAAAAGATGCGGAATTGAGCCAGAAATCGGTAGCTGTTGAAAAATTGCAAATTTCCCTGGTTTCCATGGAGTAAGAGCCGTTGCTGGGCACGTGATTATGACATCAATGATCATTCAATTGTCACTACAGCCAAAAGTATTGGTCGGAGAGCAACGCGGTTTGCACCATTCGATTTCTCGTCACAAAATACGTCGAATTAGCCTCTTACTAGCAGCACTGGAACAGTTTTTCCACTTTTGCATTTTTGCCTGGTCTTTTTGTTAATTGAAATCGGCTACACTGTACTCTGTACAATCGCGACTGGTCATTACTATATTCAACTTTTGACTATAAGTTATGTGCCCTTCGGTAGCCCAGAAGACCTGAAATCTTTGGGCTAAGCCCATTTAACTCACCCAGCAATTGCCTTACTTCTAAGTGCAAGACAATCTCAATGTCTTTATCTACGTGTAGAAAAACCAGACCATTTGTACATGAAAAACACAAGGTACTTGATACAGTCTGCTGTAAAAAGTACAACTGAACACTGACCCACTTCAGTAAGGTGCAAAAAGATGCGGAATTGAGCCAGGCATCGGTAGCTGTTGAAAAATTGGAAATTTCCCTGGTTTCCATGGAGTAAGAGCCGTTGCTGGGCACGTGATTATGACATCAATGATCATTCAATTGTCACTACAGCCAAAAGTATTGGTCGGAGAGCAACGCGGTTTGCACCATTCGATTTCTCGTCACAAAATACGTCGAATTAGCCTCTTACTAGCAGCACTGGAACAGTTTTTCCACTTTTGCATTTTTACCTGGTCTTTTTGTTAATTGAAATCGGCTACACTGTACTCTGTACAATCGCGACTGGTCATTACTATATTCAACTTTTGACTATAAGTTATGTGCCCTTCGGTAGCCCAGAAGACGTCAAATCTTTGGGCCAAGTCCATTTAACTCACCCAGCAATGATCTTACTTCTAAGTCCAAGACAATCTCAATGTCTTTATCTACGTGTAGAAAAACCAGACCATTTGTACATAAAAAAAACAAGGTACTTGATACAGTCTGCTGTAAAAAGTACAACTGACCACAGACCCACATGAATAAGGTGCCAAAAGATGCGGAATTGAGCCAGGCATCGGCAGCTGTTGACAAATTGCAAATTTTATTCCTTTCCATGGAGTAAGAGCCGTTGGTGGGCACGTGATTATGACATCAATAATCATTCAATTGTCACTACAGCCAAAAGTATTGGTCGGAGAGCAACGCGGTTTGCACCATTCGATTTCTCGTCACAAAATACGTCGAATTAGCCTCTTACTAGTAGCACTGGAACAGTTTTTCCACTTTTGCATTTTTGCCTGGTCTTTTTGTTAATTGAAATCGGCTACACTGTACTCTGTACAATCGCGACTGGTCATTACTATATTCAACTTTTTACTATAAGTTATGTGCCCTTCGGTAGCCCAGAAGACCTGAAATCTTTGGGCTAAGCCCATTTAACTCACCCAGCATTTGCCTTACTTCTAAGTGCAAGACAATCTCAATGTCTTTATCTACGTGTAGAAAAACCAGACCATTTGTACATAAAAAACACAAGGTACTTGATACAGTCTGCTGTAAAAAGTACAACTGAACACTGACCCACTTCAGTAAGGTGCCAAAAGATGCGGAATTGAGCCAGGCATCGGCAGCTGTTGAAAAATTGCAAATTTCCCTGGTTTCCATGGAGTAAGAGCCGTTGCTGGGCACGTGATTATGGCATAAATGATCATTCAATTGTCACTACAGCCAAAAGTATTGGTCGGAGAGCAACGTTCGATTTCTCGTCACAAAATACGTCGGATTAGCCTCTTACCAGCAGCACTGGAACAGTTTTTCCACTTTTGCATTTTTGCCTGTTCTTTTTGTTAATTGAAATCGGCTACACTGTACTCTGTACAATCGCGACTGGTCATTACTATATTCAACTTTTGACTATAAGTTATGTGCCCTTCGGTAGCCCAGAAGACCTGAAATCTTTGGGCCAAGTCCATTTAACTCACCCAGCAATTGTCTTACTTCTAAGTCCAAGACAATCTCAATGTCTTTATCTACGTGTAGAAAAACCAGACCATTTGTACATAAAAAACACAAGGTACTTGATACAGTCTGCTGTAAAAAGTACAACTAAACACTGACACACATTTATAAGGTGCCAAAAGATGCGGAGTTGGGCCAGGCATCGGCAGCTGTTAAAAAATTGCAAATATCCCTGGTTTCCATGGAGTAAGAGCCGTTGCTACGCACGTGATTATGGCATAAATGAACATTCAACTGTCGCTACAGCCAAAAGTATTGGTCGGAGAGAAACGCGGATTGCACCATTCGATTTCTCGTCACAGAATACGTCGGATTAGTCTCTTACTAGTAGAACTGGAACAGTTTTTCCACTTTTGCATTTTTGCCTGGTCTTTTTGTTAATTGAAACCGGCTACACTGTACTCTGTGCAATCGCGACTGGTCATTACTATATTCAACTTTTGACTATAAGTTATGTGCCCTTCGGTAGCCAAGAAGACCTGAAATCTTTGGGCTAAGCCCATTTAACTCACCCAGCAATTGCCTTACTTCTAAGTGCAAGACAATCTCAATGTCTTTATCTACGTGTAGAAAATCCACACCATTTGTACGTGAAAAACACAAGGTACTTGATACAGTCTGCTGTAAAAAGTACAACTGAACACTGACCCACTTCAGTAAGGTGCCAAAAGATGCGGAATTGAGCCAGGCATCGGCAGCTGTTAAAAAATTGCAAATATCCCTGGTTTCCATGGAGTAAGAGCCGTTGCTGGGCACGTGATTATGGCATAAATGATCATTCAATTGTCACTACAGCCAAAAGTATTGGTCGGAGAGCAACGCGGTTTGCACCATTCGATTTCTCGTAACAAAATACGTCGGATTAGCCTCTTACCAGCAGCACTGGAACAGTTTTTCCACTTTTGCATTTTTGCCTGGTCTTTTTGTTAATTGAAATCGGCTACACTGTACTCTGTACAATCGCGACTGGTCATTACTATATTCAACTTTGAGACTATAAGTTATGTGCCCTTCGGTAGCCCAGAAGACGTCAAATCTTTGGGCTAAGCCCATTTAACTCACCCAGCAATTGTCTTACTTCTAAGTCCTAGACAATCTCAATGTCTTTATCTACGTGTAGAAAAACCACACCATTTGTACATGAAAAACACAAGGTACTTGATACAGTCTGCTGTAAAAAGTACAACTGAACACTGACCCACTTCAGTAAGGTGCCAAAAGATTCGGAATTGAGCCAGGCATCGGCAGCTGTTGACAAATTGCAAATTTCCCTGGTTTCCATGGAGTAAGAGCCGTTGCTGGGCACGTGATTATGACATCAATGATCATTCAATTGTCACTACAGCCAAAAGTATTGGTCGGAGAGCAACGCGGTTTGCACCATTCGATTTGTCGTCACAAAATACGTCGGATAAGCCTCTTACCAGCAGCAACTGGAACAGTTTTTCCACTTTTGTATTTTTACCTTTACTTTTTGTTAATTGAAATCGGCTACACTGTACTCTGTACAATCGCGACTGGTCATTACTATATTGAACTTTTGACTATAAGTTATGTGCCCTTCAGTAGCCCAGAAGACGTCAAATCTTTGGGCTAAGCGCATTTAACTCACCCAGCAATTGTCTTACTTCTAAGTCCAAGACAATCTCAATGTCTTTATCTACGTGTAGAAAAACCATACCATTTATACATAAAAAACACAAGGTACTTGATACAGTCTGCTGTAAAAAGTACAACTGACCACAGACCCACATGAATAAGGTGCCAAAAGATGCGGAATTGAGCCAGGTATCGGCAGCTGTTGAAAAATTGCAAATTTCCCTGGTTTCCATGGAGTAAGAGCCGTTGCTGGGCACGTGATTCTGACATAAATGATCATTCAATTGTCACTACAGCCAAAAGTATTGGTCGGAGAGCAACGCGGTTTGCACCATTCGATTTGTCGTCACAAAATACGTCGGATAAGCCTCTTACCAGCAGCACTGGAACAATTTTTCCAATTTTGCATTTTTGCCTGGTCTTTTTGTTAATTGAAATCGGCTACACTGTACTATGTACCATCGCGACTGGTCATTACTATATTCAACTTTTGACTATAAGTTATGTGCCCTTCGGTAGCCCAGAAGACGTCAAATCTTTGGGCTAAGCCCATTTAACTCACCCAGCAATTGCCTTACTTCTAAGTCCAAGACAATCTCAATGTCTTTATCTACGTGTAGAAAAACCAGACCATTTGTACATAAAAAACACAAGGTACTTGATACAGTCTGCTGTAAAAAGTACAACTGAACACTGACCCACTTCAGTAAGGTGCCAAAAGATGCGGAATTGAGCCAGGGATCGGCAGCTGTTCAAAAATTGCAAATTTCCCTGGTTTCCATGGAGTAAGAGCCGTTGCTGGGCATGTGATTATGGCATAAATGATCATTCAATTGTCACTACAGCCAAAAGGTCGGAGAGCAACGCGGTTTGCACCAATCGATTTCTCGTCACAAAATACGTCGGATTAGCCTCTTACCAGCAGCACTGGAACAGTTTTTCCACTTTTGCATTTTTACCTGGTCTTTTTGTTATTGAAATCGGCTACACTGTACTCTGTACAATCGCGACTGGTCATTACTATATTCAACTTTTGACTATAAGTTATATGCCCTTCGGTAGCCCAGAAGACCTGAAATCTTTGGGCTAAGCCCATTTAACTCACCCAGCAATTGTCTTACTTCTAATTCGAAGACAATCTCAATGTCTTTATCTACGTGTAGAAAAACCAGACCATTTGTACATAAAAAACACAAGGTACTTGATACAGTCTGCTGTAAAAAGTACAACTAAACACTGACCCACATTTATAAGGTGCCAAAAGATGCGGAATTGAGCCAGGCATCGGCAGCTGTTAAAAAATTGCAAACATCCCTGGTTTCCATGGAGTAAGAGCCGTTGCTGGGCACGTGATTATGACATCAATGATCATTCAATTGTCGCTACAGCCAAAAGTATTCGTCGGAGAGCAACGCGGATTGCACCATTCGATTTCTCGTCACAAAATACGTCGGATTAGCCTCTTACCAGCAGCACTGGAACAGTTTTTCCACTTTTGTATTTTTACCTTTACTTTTTGTTAATTGAAATCGGCTACACTGTACTCTGTACAATCGCGACTGGTCATTACTATATTCAACATTTGACTATAAGTTATGTGCCCTTCGGTAGCCCAGAAGACCTGAAATCTTTGGGCTAAGCCCATTTAACTCACCCAGCAATTGCCTTACTTCTAAGTGCAAGACAATCTCAATGTCTTTATCTACGTGTAGAAAAACCACACCATTTGTACATGAAAAACACAAGGTACTTGATACAGTCTGCTGTAAAAAGTACAACTGAACACTGACCCACTTCAGTAAGGTGCCAAAAGATTCGGAATTGAGCCAGGCATCGGCAGCTGTTGACAAATTGCAAATTTCCCTGGTTTCCATGGAGTAAGAGCCGTTGCTACGCACGTGATTATGACATAAATGATCATTCAATTGTCGCTACAGCCAAAAGTATTGGTCGGAGAGCAACGCGGATTGCACCATTCGATTTCTCGTCACAAAATGCGTCGGATTAGCCTCTTACTAGTAGCACTGGAACAGTTTTTCCACTTTTGCATTTTTGCCTGGTCTTTTTGTTAATTGAAGGCGGCTACACTGTACTCTGTACAATCGCGACTGGTAATTACTATATTCAACTTTTGACTATAAGTTATATGCCCTTCGGTAGCCCAGAAGACGTCAAATCTTTGGGCTAAGCCCATTTAACTCACCCAGCAATTGTCTTACTTCTAAGTCCAAGACAATCTCAATGTCTTTATCTACGTGTAGAAAAACCATACCATTTGTACATGAAAAACACAAGGTACTTGATACAGTCTGCTGTAAAAAGTACAACTGAACACTGACCCACTTCAGTAAGGTGCCAAAAGATTCGGAATTGAGCCAGGCATCGGCAGCTGTTGAAAAATTGCAAATTTCCCTGGTTTCCATGGAGTAAGAGCCGTTGCTGGGCACGTGATTATGACATAAATGATCATTCAATTGTCACTACAGCCAAAAGTATTGGTCGGAGAGCAACGCGGTTTGCACCATTCGATTTGTCGTCACAAAATACGTCGGATTAGCCTTTTACCAGCAGCACTGGAACAGTTTTTCCACTTTTGCATTTTTACCTGGTCTTTTTGTTAATTGAAATCGGCTACACTGTACTCTGTACAATCGCGACTGGTCATTACTATATTCAACTTTGAGACTATAAGTTATGTGCCCTTCGGTAGCCCAGAAGACCTGAAATCTTTGGGCTAAGCCCATTTAACTCACCCAGCAATTGTCTTACTTCTAATTCGAAGACAATCTCAATGTCTTTATCTACGTGTAGAAAAACCAGACCATTTGTACATAAAAAACACAAGGTACTTGATACAGTCTGCTGTAAAAAGTACAACTAAACACTGACCCACATTTATAAGGTGCCAAAAGATGCGGAATTGAGCCAGGCATCGGCAGCTGTTAAAAAATTGCAAACATCCCTGGTTTCCATGGAGTAAGAGCCGTTGCTGGGCACGTGATTATGACATCAATGATCATTCAATTGTCGCTACAGCCAAAAGTATTCGTCGGAGAGCAACGCGGATTGCACCATTCGATTTCTCGTCACAAAATACGTCGGATTAGCCTCTTACTAGTAGCACTGGAACAGTTTTTCCACTTTTGCATTTTTGCCTGGTCTTTTTGTTAATTGAAGCCGGCTACACTGTACTCTGTACAATCGCGACTGGTCATTACTATATTCAACTTTTGACTATAAGTTATGTGCCCTTCGGTAGCCCAGAAGACGTCAAATCTTTGGGCTAAGCCCATTTAACTCACCCAGCAATTGCCTTACTTCTAAGAGCAAGACAATCTCAATGTCTTTATCTACGTGTAGAAAAACCAGACCATTTCTACATAAAAAACACAAGGTACTTGATACAGTCTGCTGTAAAAAGTACAACTTACCACAGACCCACATGAATAAGGTGCCAAAAGATGCGGAATTGAGCCAGGCATCGGCAGCTGTTGACAAATTGCAAATTTCCCTGGTTTCCATGGAGTAAGAGCCGTTGCTACGCACTTTATTATGACATAAATGATCATTCAATTGTCGCTACAGCCAAAAGTATTCATCGGAGAGCAACGCGGATTGCACCATTCGATTTCTCGTCACAAAATACGTCGGATTAGCCTCTTACTAGCAGCACTGGAACAGTTTTTCCACTTTTGCATTTTTGCCTGGTCTGTTTGTTAATTGAAATCGGCTACACTGTACTCTGTACAATCGCGACTGGTCATTACTATATTCAACTTTTGACTATAAGTTATGTGCCCTTCGGTAGCCCAGAAGACGTCAAATCTTTGGGCTAAGCCCATTTAACTCACCCAGCAATTGCCTTACTTCTAAGAGCAAGACAATCTCAATGTCTTTATCTACGTGTAGAAAAACCACACCATTTGTACATAAAAAACACAAGGTACTTGATACAGTCTGCTGTAAAAAGTACAACTGACCACTGACCCACATGAATAAGGTGCCAAAAGATGCGGAATTGAGCCAGGAATCGGCAGCTGTTGAAAAATTGCAAATTTCCCTGGTTTCCATGGAGTAAGAGCCGTTGCTGTGCACGTGATTATGACATAAATGATCATTCAATTGTCACTACAGCCAAAAGTATTCGTCGGAGAGCAACGCGGTTTGCACCATTCGATTTCTCGTCACAAAATACGTCGGATTAGCCTCTTACCAGCACCACTGGAACAGTTTTTCCACTTTTGCATTTTTACCTGGTCTTTTTGTTAATTGAAATCGGATACACTGTACTCTGTACAATCGCGACTGGTCATTACTATATTCAACTTTTGACTATAAGTTATGTGCCCTTCGGTAGCCCAGAAGACCTGAAATCTTTGGGCCAAGTCCATTTAACTCACCCAGCAATTGTCTTACTTCTAAGTCCAAGACAATCTCAATGTCTTTATCTACGTGTAGAAAAACCATACCATTTGTACATAAAAAACACAAGGTACTTGATACAGTCTGCTGTAAAAAGTACAACTAAACACTGACACACATTTATAAGGTGCCAAAAGATGCGGAGTTGGGCCAGGCATCGGCAGCTGTTAAAAAATTGCAAATATCCCTGGTTTCCATGGAGTAAGAGCCGTTGCTACGCACGTGATTATGACATGAATATTCATTGAATTGTCGCTACAGCCAAAAGTATTGGTCGGAGAGCAACGCGCATTGCACCATTCGATTTCTCGTAACAAAATACGTCGGATTAGCCTCTTACCAGCAGCACTGGAACAGTTTTTCCACTTTTGCATTTTTACCTGGTCTTTTTGTTAATTGAAATGGGCTACACTGTACTCTGTACAATCGCGACTGGTCATTACTATATTCAACTTTTGACTATAAGTTATGTGCCCTTCGGTAGCCCAGAAAACGTCAAATCTTTGGGCTAAGCCCATTTAACTCACCCAGCAATTGTCTTACTTCTAAGTCCAAGACAATCTGAATGTCTTTATCTACGTGTAGAAAAACCAGATTATTTGTACATAAAAAACACAAGGTACTTGATACAGTCTGCTGTTAAAAGTACAACTAAACACTGACCCACATTTATAAGGTGCCAAAAGATTCGGAATTGGGCCAGGCATCGGCAGCTGTTAAAAAATTGCAAATATCCCTGGTTTCCATGGAGTAAGAGCCGTTGCTGGGCACGTGATTATGACATCAATGATCATTCAATTGTCGCTACAGCCACAAGTATTGGTCGGAGAGCAACGCGGTTTGCACCATTCGATTTCTCGTCAGAAAATACGTCGGATTAGCCTCTTACCAGCAGCACTGGAACAGTTTTTCCACTTTTGCATTTTTGCCTGGTCTTTTTGTTAATTGAAATCGGCTACACTGTACTCTGTACAATCGCGACTGGTCATTACTATATTCAACTTTTGACTATAAGTTATGTGCCCTTCGGTAGCCCAGAAGACCTGAAATCTTTGGGCTAAGCCCATTTAACTCACCCAGCAATTGCCTTACTTCTAAGTGCAAGACAATCTCAATGTCTTTATCTACGTGTAGAAAAACCTCACCATTTGTACGTAAAAAACACAAGGTACTTGATACAGTCTGCTGTAAAAAGTACAACTGAACACTGACCCACTTCAGTAAGGTGCCAAAAGATGCGGAATTGAGCCAGGCATCGGCAGCTGTTGACAAATTGCAAATATCCCTGGTTTCCATGGAGTAAGAGCCGTTGCTGGGCACGTGATTATGGCATAAATGATCATTCAACTGTCGCTACAGCCAAAAGTATTGGTCGGAGAGCAACGCGGATTGCACCATTCGATTTCTCGTCACAAAATACGTCGGATTAGTCTCTTACTAGTAGAACTGGAACAGTTTTTCCACTTTTGCATTTTTGCCTGGTCTTTTTGTTAATTGAAACCGGCTACACTGTACTCTGTACAATCGCGACTGGTCATTACTATATTCAACTTTTGACTATAAGTTATGTGCCCTTCGGTAGCCAAGAAGACCTGAAATCTTTGGGCTAAGCCCATTTAACTCACCCAGCAATTGCCTTACTTCTAAGTGCAAGACAATCTCAATGTCTTTATTTACGTGTAGAAAATCCACACCATTTGTACGTGAAAAACACAAGGTACTTGATACAGTCTGCTGTAAAAAGTACAACTGAACACTGACCCACTTCAGTAAGGTGCCAAAAGATGCGGAATTGAGCCAGGCATCGGCAGCTGTTAAAAAATTGCAAATATCCCTGGTTTCCATGGAGTAAGAGCCGTTGCTGGGCACGTGATTATGGCATAAATGATCATTCAATTGTCACTACAGCCAAAAGTATTGGTCGGAGAGCAACGCGGTTTGCACCATTCGATTTCTCGTCACAAAATACGTCGGATTAGCCTCTTACCAGCAGCACTGGAACAGTTTTTCCACTTTTGCATTTTTACCTGGTCTTTTTGTTAATTGAAATCGGCTACACTGTACTCTGTACAATCGCGACTGGTCATTACTATATTCAACTTTTGACTATAAGTTATGTGCCCTTCGGTAGCCCAGAAGACCTGAAATCTTTGGGCTAAGCCCATTTAACTCACCCAGCAATTGTCTTACTTCTAAGTCCAAGACAATCTCAATGTCTTTATCTACGTGTAGAAAAACCAGACCATTTGTACATAAAAAACACAAGGTACTTGATACAGTCTGCTGTAAAAAGTACAACTAAACACTGACCCACATTTATAAGGTGCCAAAAGATGCGGAATTGTGCCAGGCATCGGCAGCTGTTAAAAAATTGCAAATATCCCTGGTTTCCATGGAGTAAGAGCCGTTGCTGGGCACGTGATTATGACATCAATGATCCTTCAATTGTCGCTACAGCCAAAAGTATTGGTCGGAGAGCAACGCGGTTTGCACCATTCGATTTCTCGTTACAAAATACGTCGGATTAGCCTCTTACCAGCAGCACTGGAACAGTTTTTCCACTTTTGCATTTTTGCCTGGTCTTTTTGTTAATTGAAACCGGCTACACTGTATTCTGTACAATCGCGACTGGTCATTACTATATTCAACTTTTGACTATAAGTTATGTGCCCTTCGGTAGCCCAGAAGACCTGAAATCTTTGGGCTAAGCCCATTTAACTCACCCAGCAATTGCCTTACTTCTAAGTGCAAGACAATCTCAATGTCTTTATCTACGTGTAGAAAAACCAGACCATTTGTACATGAAAAACACAAGGTACTTGATACAGTCTGCTGTAAAAAGTACAACTGAACACTGACCCATTTCAGTAAGGTGCCAAAAGATGCGGAATTGAGCCAGGCATTGGCAGCTGTTGAAAAATTGCAAATTTCCCTGGTTTCCATGGAGTAAGAGCCGTTGCTGGGCACGTGATTATGACATAAATGATCATTCAATTGTCACTACAGGCAAAAGTATTAGTCCGAGAGCAACGCGGATTGCACCATTCGATTTCTCGTCACAAAATACGTCGGATTAGCCTCTTACCAGCAGCACTGGAACAGTTTTTCCACTTTTGCATTTTTACCTGGTCTTTTTGTTAATTGAAATCGGCTACACTGTACTCTGTACAATCGCGACTGGTCATTACTATATTCAACTTTTGACTATATATTATCTGCCCTTCAGTAGCCCAGAAGACGTCAAATCTTTGGGCTAAGCCCATTTAACTCACCCAGTAATTGTCTTACTTCTAAGTCCAAGACAATCATAATGTCTTTATCTACGTGTAGAAAAACCACACCATTTGTACATAAAAAACACAAGGTACTTGATACAGTCTGCTGTAAAATGTACAACTGACCACAGACCCACATGAATAAGGTGCCAAAAGATGCGGAATTGAGCCAGGCATCGGCAGCTGTTGAAAAATTGCAAATTTCCCTGGTTTCCATGGAGTAAGAGCCGTTGCTGGGCACGTGATTATGACATAAATGATCATTCAATTGTCACTACAGCCAAAAGTATTGGTCGGAGAGCAACGCGGTTTGCACCATTCGATTTGTCGTCACAAAATACGTCGGATTAGCCTCTTACCAGCAGCACTGGAACAATTTTTCCACTTTTGCATTTTTGCCTGGTCTTTTTGTTAATTGAAATCGGCTACACTGTACTATGTACCATCGCGACTGGTCATTACTATATTCAACTTTTGACTATAAGTTATGTGCCCTTCGGTAGCCCAGAAGACGTCAAATCTTTGGGCTAAGCCCATTTAACTCACCCAGCAATTGCCTTACTTCTAAGTCGAAGACAATCTCAATGTCTTTATCTACGTGTAGAAAAACCACACCATTTGTACATGAAAAACACAAGGTACTTGATACAGTCTGCTGTAAAAAGTACAACTGAACACTGACCCACTTCAGTAAGGTGCCAAAAGATGCGGAATTGAGCCAGGCATCGGCAGCTGTTGACAAATTGCAAATTTCCCTGGTTTCCATGGAGTAAGAGCCGTTGCTGGGCACGTGATTATGGCATAAATGATCATTGAATTGACGCTACAGCCAAAAGTATTGGTCCGAGAGCAACGCGGTTTGCACCATTCGATTTCTCGTCACAAAATACGTCGGATTAGCCTCTTACTAGTAGCACTAGAACAGTTTTTCCACTTTTGCATTTTTGCCTGGTCTTTTTGTTAATTGAAACCGGCTACACTGTACTCTGTACAATCGCGACTGGTCATTACTATATTCAACTTTTGACTATAAGTTATGTGCCCTTCGGTAGCCCAGAAAACGTCAAATCTTTGGGCTAAGCCCATTTAAGTCACCCAGCAATTGCCTTACTTCTAAGTCCAAGACAATCTCAATGTCTTTATCTACGTGTAGAAAAACCAGACAATTTGTATATAAAAAACACAAGGTACTTGATACAGTCTGCTGTAAAAAGTACAACTAAACACTGACCCACATTTATAAGGTGCCAAAAGATGCGGAATTGGGCCAGGCATCGGCAGCTGTTAAAAAATTCCAAATATCCCTGGTTTCCATGGAGTAACAGCCGTTGCTGGGCACGTGATTATGACATAAATGATCATTCAGTTGTCGCTAAAGCCAAAAGTATTGGTCGGAGAGCAACGCGGTTTGCACCATTCGATTTGTCGTCACAAAATACGTCGGATTAGCCTTTTACCAGCAGCACTGGAACAGTTTTTCCACTTTTGCATTTTTACCTGGTCTTTTTGTTAATTGAAATCGGCTACACTGTACTCTGTACAATCGCGACTGGTCATTACTGTATTCAACTTTTGACTATAAGGTATATGCCCTTCGGTAGCCCAGAAGACGTCAAATCTTTGGGCTAAGCCCATTTAACTCACCCAGCAATTGTCTTACTTCTAAGTCCAAGACAATCTCAATGTCTTTATCTACGTGTAGAAAAACCATACCATTTGTACATGAAAAACACAAGGTACTTGATACAGTCTGCTGTAAAAAGTACAACTGAACACTGACCCACTTCAGTAAGGTGCCAAAAGATTCGGAATTGAGCCAGGCATCGGCAGCTGTTGAAAAATTGCAAATTTCCCTGGTTTCCATGGAGTAAGAGCCGTTGCTGGGCACGTGATTATGACATCAATGATCATTCAATTGTCACTACAGCCAAAAGTATTGGTCGGAGAGCAACGCGGTTTGCACCATTCGATTTGTCGTCACAAAATACGTCGGATTAGCCTTTTACCAGCAGCACTGGAACAGTTTTTCCACTTTTGCATTTTTACCTGGTCTTTTTGTTAATTGAAATCGGCTACACTGTACTCTGTACAATCGCGACTGGTCATTACTATATTCAACTTTGAGACTATAAGTTATGTGCCCTTCGGTAGCCCAGAAGACGTCAAATCTTTGGGCTAAGCCCATTTAACTCACACAGCAATTGTCTTACTTCTAAGTCCTAGAGAATCTCAATGTCTTTATCTACGTGTAGAAAAACCACACCATTTGTACATGAAAAACACAAGGTACTTGATACAGTCTGCTGTAAAAAGTACAACTGAACACTGACCCACTTCAGTAAGGTGCCAAAAGATTCGGAATTGAGCCAGGCATCGGCAGCTGTTGACAAATTGCAAATTTCCCTGGTTTCCATGGAGTAAGAGCCGTTGCTGGGCACGTGATTATGACATCAATGATCATTCAATTGTCACTACAGCCAAAAGTATTGGTCGGAGAGCAACGCGGTTTGCACCATTCGATTTGTCGTCACAAAATACGTCGGATAAGCCTCTTACCAGCAGCAACTGGAACAGTTTTTCCACTTTTGTATTTTTTCCTTTACTTTTTGTTAATTGAAATCGGCTACACTGTACTCTGTACAATCGCGACTGGTCATTACTATATTGAACTTTTGACTATAAGTTATGTGCCCTTCAGTAGCCCAGAAGACGTCAAATCTTTGGGCTAAGCCCATTTAACTCACCCAGCAATTGTCTTACTTCTAAGTCCAAGACAATCTCAATGTCTTTATCTACGTGTAGAAAAACCATACCATTTATACATAAAAAACACAAGGTACTTGATACAGTCTGCTGTAAAAAGTACAACTGACCACAGACCCACATGAATAAGGTGCCAAAAGATGCGGAATTGAGCCAGGTATCGGCAGCTGTTGACAAATTGCAAATTTCCCTGGTTTCCATGGAGTAAGAGCCGTTGCTGGGCACGTGATTCTGACATAAATGATCATTCAATTGTCACTACAGCCAAAAGTATTGGTCGGAGAGCAACGCGGTTTGCACCATTCGATTTGTCGTCACAAAATACGTCGGATTAGTGTCTTACCAACAGCACTGGAACAATTTTTCCAATTTTGCATTTTTGCCTGGTCTTTTTGTTAATTGAAATCGGCTACACTGTACTATGTACCATCGCGACTGGTCATTACTATATTCAACTTTTGACTATAAGTTATGTGCCCTTCGGTAGCCCAGAAGACGTCAAATCTTTGGGCTAAGCCCATTTAACTCACCCAGCAATTGTCTTACTTCTAAGTCCAAGACAATCTCAATGTCTTTATCTACGTGTAGAAAAACCATACCATTTGTACATGAAAAACACAAGGTACTTGATACAGTCTGCTGTAAAAAGTACAACTGAACACTGACCCACTTCAGTAAGGTGCCAAAAGATTCGGAATTGAGCCAGGCATCGGCAGCTGTTGAAAAATTGCAAATTTCCCTGGTTTCCATGGAGTAAGAGCCGTTGCTGGGCACGTGATTATGGCATAAATGATCATTCAATTGTCACTACAGCCAAAAGTATTGGTCGGAGAGCAACGCGGTTTGCACCATTCGATTTGTCGTCACAAAATACGTCGGATTAGCCTTTTACCAGCAGCACTGGAACAGTTTTTCCACTTTTGCATTTTTACCTGGTCTTTTTGTTAATTGAAATCGGCTACACTGTACTCTGTACAATCGCGACTGGTCATTACTATATTCAACTTTGAGACTATAAGTTATGTGCCCTTCGGTAGCCCAGAAGACGTCAAATCTTTCGGCTCAGCCCATTTAACTCACCCAGCAATTGTCTTACTTCTAAGTCCTAGACAATCTCAATGTCTTTATCTACGTGTAGAAAAACCACACCATTTGTACATGAAAAACACAAGGTACTTGATACAGTCTGCTGTAAAAAGTACAACTGAACACTGACCCACTTCAGTAAGGTGCCAAAAGATTCGGAATTGAGCCAGGCATCGGCAGCTGTTAAAAAATTGCAAACATCCCTGGTTTCCATGGAGTAAGAGCCGTTGCTGGGCACGTGATTATGACATCAATGATCATTCAATTGTCGCTACAGCCAAAAGTATTCGTCGGAGAGCAACGCGGATTGCACCATTCGATTTCTCGTCACAAAATACGTCGGATTAGCCTCTTACCAGCAGCACTGGAACAGTTTTTCCACTTTTGCATTTTTGCCTGGTCTTTTTGTTAATTGAAATCGGCTACACTGTACTCTGTACAATCGCGACTGGTCATTACTATATTCAACTTTTGACTATAAGTTATGTGCCCTTCGGTAGCCCAGAAGACCTGAAATCTTTGGGCTAAGCCCATTTAACTCACCCAGCAATTGCCTTACTTCTAAGTGCAAGACAATCTCAATGTCTTTATCTACGTGTAGAAAAACCACACCATTTGTACATGAAAAACACAAGGTACTTGATACAGTCTGCTGTAAAAAGTACAACTGAAAACTGACCCACTTCAGTAAGGTGCCAAAAGATTCGGAATTGAGCCAGGCATCGGCAGCTGTTGACAAATTGCAAATTTCCCTGGTTTCCATGGAGTAAGAGCCGTTGCTACGCACGTGATTATGGCATAAATGATCATTCAATTGTCGCTACAGCCAAAAGTATTGGTCGGAGAGCAACGCGGATTGCACCATTCGATTTCTCGTCACAAAATGCGTCGGATTAGCCTCTTACTAGTAGCACTGGAACAGTTTTTCCACTTTTGCATTTTTGCCTGGTCTTTTTGTTAATTGAAGCCAGCTACACTGTACTCTGTACAATCGCAACTGGTCATTACTATATTCAACTTTTGACTATAAGTTATATGCCCTTCGGTAGCCCAGAAGACGTCAAATCTTTGGGCTAAGCCCATTTTACTCACCCAGCAATTGTCTTACTTCTAAGTCCAAGACAATCTCAATGTCTTTATCTACGTGTAGAAAAACCATACCATTTGTACATGAAAAACACAAGGTACTTGATACAGTCTGCTGTAAAAAGTACAACTGAACACTGACCCACTTCAGTAAGGTGCCAAAAGATTCGGAATTGAGCCAGGCATCGGCAGCTGTTGAAAAATTGCAAATTTCCCTGGTTTCCATGGAGTAAGAGCCGTTGCTGGGCACGTGATTATGACATCAAATATCATTCAATTTTCGCTACAGCCAAAAGTATTGGTCGGAGAGCAACGCGGATTGCACCATTCGATTTCTCGTCACAAAATACGTCGGATTAGCCTCTTACCAGCAGCACTGGAACAGTTTTTCCACTTTTGCATTTTTACCTGGTCTTTTTGTTAATTGAAATCGGCTACACTGTACTCTGTACAATCGCGACTGGTCATTACTATATTCAACTTTGAGACTATAAGTTATGTGCCCTTCGGTAGCCCAGAAGACGTCAAATCTTTCGGCTCAGCCCATTTAACTCACCCAGCAATTGTCTTACTTCTAAGTCCTAGACAATCTCAATGTCTTTATCTACGTGTAGAAAAACCACACCATTTGTACATGAAAAACACAAGGTACTTGATACAGTCTGCTGTAAAAAGTACAACTGAACACTGACCCACTTCAGTAAGGTGGCAAAAGATTCGGAATTGAGCCAGGCATCGGCAGCTGTTGACAAATTGCAAATTTCCCTGGTTTCCATGGAGTAAGAGCCGTTGCTGGGCACGTGATTATGACATAAATGATCATTCAATTGTCACTACAGCCAAAAGTATTGGTCGGAGAGCAACGCGGTTTGCACCATTCGATTTCTCGTCACAAAATACGTCGGATTAGCCTCTTACTAGTAGCACTGGAACAGTTTTTCCACTTTTGCATTTTTGCCCGGTCTTTTTGTTAATTGAAGCCGGCTACACTGTACTCTGTACAATCGCGACTGGTCATTACTATATTCAACTTTTGACTATAAATTATATGCCCTTCGGTAGCCCAGAAGACGTCAAATCTTTGGGCTAAGCCCATTTAACTCACCCAGCAATTGTCTTACTTCTAAGTCCAAGACAATCTCAATGTCTTTATCTACGTGTAGAAAAACCACACCATTTGTACATAAAAAACACAAGGTACTTGATACAGTCTGCTGTAAAAAGTACAACTGAACACTGACCCACTTCAGTAAGGTGCCAAAAGATGCGGAATTGAGCCAGGGATCGGCAGCTGTTCAAAAATTGCAAATTTCCCTGGTTTCCATGGAGTAAGAGCCGTTGCTGGGCATGTGATTATGGCATAAATGATCATTCAATTGTCACTACAGCCAAAAGGTCGGAGAGCAACGCGGTTTGCACCATTCGATTTCTCGTCACAAAATACGTCGGATTAGCCTCTTACCAGCAGCACTGGAACAGTTTTTCCACTTTTGCATTTTTACCTGGTCTTTTTGTTATTGAAATCGGCTACACTGTACTCTGTACAATCGCGACTGGTCATTACTATATTCAACTTTTGACTATAAGTTATGTGCCCTTCGGTAGCCCAGAAGACCTGAAATCTTTGGGCTAAGCCCATTTAACTCACCCAGCAATTGTCTTACTTCTAATTCGAAGACAATCTCAATGTCTTTATCTACGTGTAGAAAAACCAGACCATTTGTACATAAAAAAACACAAGGTACTTGATACAGTCTGCTGTAAAAAGTACAACTAAACACTGACCCACATTTATAAGGTGCCAAAAGATGCGGAATTGAGCCAGGCATCGGCAGCTGTTGAAAAATTGCAAACATCCCTGGTTTCCATGGAGTAAGAGCCGTTGCTGGGCGCGTGATTATGACATCAATGATCATTCAATTGTCGCTACAGCCAAAAGTATTCGTCGGAGAGCAACGCGGATTGCACCATTCGATTTCTCGTCACAAAATACGTCGGATTAGCCTCTTACCAGCAGCACTGGAACAGTTTTTCCACTTTTGCATTTTTGCCTGGTCTTTTTGTTAATTGAAATCGGCTACACTGTACTCTGTACAATCGCGACTGGTCATTACTATATTCAACTTTTGACTATAAGTTATGTGCCCTTCGGTAGCCCAGAAGACCTGAAATCTTTGGGCTAAGCCCATTTAACTCACCCAGCAATTGCCTTACTTCTAAGTGCAAGATAATCTCAATGTCTTTATCTACGTGTAGAAAAACCACACCATTTGTACATGAAAAACACAAGGTACTTGATACAGTCTGCTGTAAAAAGTACAACTGAAAACTGACCCACTTCAGTAAGGTGCCAAAAGATTCGGAATTGAGCCAGGCATCGGCAGCTGTTGACAAATTGCAAATATCCCTGGTTTCCATGGAGTAAGAGCCGTTGCTACGCACGTGATTATGGCATAAATGATCATTCAATTGTCGCTACAGCCAAAAGTATTGGTCGGAGAGCAACGCGGATTGCACCATTTGATTTCTCGTCACAAAATGCGTCGGATTAGCCTCTTACTAGTAGCACTGGAACAGTTTTTCCACTTTTGCATTTTTGCCTGGTCTTTTTGTTAATTGAAGCCGGCTACACTGTACTCTGTACAATCGCGACTGGTCATTACTATATTCAACTTTTGACTATAAGTTATATGCCCTTCGGTAGCCCAGAAGACGTCAAATCTTTGGGCTAAGCCCATTTAACTCACCCAGCAATTGTCTTACTTCTAAGTCCAAGACAATCTCAATGTCTTTATCTACGTGTAGAAAAACCATACCATTTGTACATGAAAAACACAAGGTACTTGATACAGTTTGCTGTAAAAAGTACAACTGAACACTGACCCACTTCAGTAAGGTGCCAAAAGATTCGGAATTGAGCCAGGCATCGGCAGCTGTTGAAAAATTGCAAATTTCCCTGGTTTCCATGGAGTAAGAGCCGTTGCTGGGCACGTGATTATGACATAAATGATCATTCAATTGTCACTACAGCCAAAAGTATTGGTCGGAGAGCAACGCGGTTTGCACCATTCGATTTGTCGTCACAAAATACGTCGGATTAGCCTTTTACCAGCAGCACTGGAACAGTTTTTCCACTTTTGCATTTTTACCTGGTCTTTTTGTTAATTGAAATCGGCTACACTGTACTCTGTACAATCGCGACTGGTCATTACTATATTCAACTTTGAGACTATAAGTTATGTGCCCTTCGGTAGCCCAGAAGACGTCAAATCTTTCGGCTCAGCCCATTTAACTCACCCAGCAATTGTCTTACTTCTAAGTCCTAGACAATCTCAATGTCTTTATCTACGTGTAGAAAAACCACACCATTTGTACATGAAAAACACAAGGTACTTGATACAGTCTGCTGTAAAAAGTACAACTGAACACTGACCCACTTCAGTAAGGTGCCAAAAGATTCGGAATTGAGCCAGGCATCGGCAGCTGTTGACAAATTGCAAATTTCCCTGGTTTCCATGGAGTAAGAGCCGTTGCTGGGCACGTGATTATGACATAAATGATCATTCAATTGTCACTACAGCCAAAAGTATTGGTCGGAGAGCAACGCGGTTTGCACCATTCGATTTCTCGTCACAAAATACGTCGGATTAGCCTCCTACCAGCAGCACTGGAACAGTTTTTCCACTTTTGCATTTTTACCTGGTCTTTTTGTTAATTGAAGCCGGCTACACTGTACTCTGTACAATCGCGACTGGTCATTACTATATTCAACTTTTGACTATAAGTTATATGCCCTTCGGTAGCCCAGAAGACGTCAAATCTTTGGGCTAAGCCCATTTAACTCACCCAGCATTGTCTTACTTCTAAGTCCAAGACAATCTCAATGTCTTTATCTACGTGTAGAAAAAACCATACCATTTGTACATGAAAAACACAAGGTACTTGATACAGTCTGCTGTAAAAAGTACAACTGAACACTGACCCACTTCAGTAAGGTGCCAAAAGATTCGGAATTGAGCCAGGCATCGGCAGCTGTTGACAAATTGCAAATTTCCATGGTTTCCATGGAGTAAGAGCCGTTGCTGGGCATGTGATTATGGCATAAATGATCATTCAATTGTCACTACAGCCAAAAGGTCGGAGAGCAACGCGGTTTGCACCATTCGATTTCTCGTCACAAAATACGTCGGATTAGCCTCTTACCAGCAGCACTGGAACAGTTTTTCCACTTTTGCATTTTTACCTGGTCTTTTTGTTAATTGAAATGGGCTACACTGTACTCTGTACAATCGCGACTGGTCATTACTATATTCAACTTTTGACTATAAGTTATGTGCCCTTCGGTAGCCCAGAAGACCTGAAATCTTTGAGCTAAGCCCATTTAACTCACCCAGCAATTGTCTTACTTCTAATTCGAAGACAATCTCAATGTCTTTATCTACGTGTAGAAAAACCACACCATTTGTACATAAAAAACACAAGGTACTTGATACAGTCTGCTGTAAAAAGTACAACTAAACACTGACCCACATTTATAAGGTGCCAAAAGATGCGGAATTGGGCCAGGCATCGGCAGCTGTTAAAAAATTGCAAATATCCCTGGTTTCCATGGAGTAAGAGCCGTTGCTGGGCACGTGATTATGACATCAATGATCATTGAATTGTCGCTACAGCCAATAGTATTGGTCGGAGAGCAACGCGGTTTGCACTATTCGATTTCTCGTCACAAAATACGTCGGTTTAGCCTCTTACTAGTAGCACTGGAACAGTTTTTCCACTTTTGCATTTTTGCCTGGTCTTTTTGTTAATTGAAATAGGCTACACTGTACTCTGTACAATCGCGACTGGTCATTACTATATTCAACTTTTGACAATAAGTTATGTGCCCTTCGGTAGCCCAGAAGACCTGAAATCTTTGGGCCAAGCCCATTTAACTCACCCAGCAATTGTCTTACTTCTAAGTCCAAGACAATCTCAATGTCTTTATCTACGTGTAGAAAAACCAGACCATTTGTACATAAAAAACACAAGGTACTTGATACAGTCTGCTGTAAAAAGTACAACTAAACACTGACCCACATTTATAAGGTGCCAAAAGATGCGGAATTGGGCCAGGCATCGGCAGCTGTTGAAAAATTGCAAATATCCCTGGTTTCCATGGAGTAAGAGCCGTTGCTACGCACGTGATTATGACATCAATGATCATTCAATTGTCGCTACAGCCAAAAGTATTGGTCGGAGAGCAACGCGGATTGCACCATTCGATTTCTCGTCACAAAATACGTCGGATTAGCCTCTTACCAGCAGCACTGGAACAGTTTTTCCCCTTTTGCATTTTTGCCTGGTCTTTTTGTTAATTGAAACCGGCTACACTGTACTCTGTACAATCGCGACTGGTCATTACTATATTCTACTTTTGACTATAAGTTATGTGCCCTTCGGTAGCCCAGAAGACCTGATATCTTTGGGCTAAGCCCATTTAACTCACCCAGCAATTGCCTTACTTCTAAGTGCAAGACAATCTCAATGTCTTTATCTACGTGTAGAAAAACCACACCATTGTACGTGAAAAACACAAGGTACTTGATACAGTCTGCTGTAAAAAGTACAACTGAACACTGACCCACTTCAGTAAGGTGGCAAAAGATGCGGAATTGAGCCAGGCATCGGCAGCTGTTGAAAAATTGCAAATATCCCTGGTTTCCATGGAGTAAGAGCCGTTGCTGGGCACGTGATTATGACATCAATGATCATTCAATGTCACTACAGCCAAAAGTATTGGTCGGAGAGCAACGCGGTTTGCACCATTCGATTTCTCGTCATAAAATGCGTCGGATTAGCCTCTTACCAGCAGCACTGGAACAGTTTTTCCACTTTTGCATTTTTACCTGGTCTTTTTGTTAATTGAAATCGGCTACACTGTACTCTGTACAATCGCGACTGGTCATTACTGTATTCAACTTTTGACTATAAGTTATGTGCCCTTCGGTAGCCCAGAAGACGTCAAATCTTTGGGCTAAGCCCATTTAACTCACCCAGCAATTGTCTTACTTCTAAGTCCAAGACTATCTCAATGTCTTTATCTACGTGTAGAAAAACCAGACCATTTGTACATAAAAAACACAAGGTACTTGATACAGTCTGCTGTAAAAAGTACAACTGACCACTGACCCACATGAATAAGTGCCAAAAGATGCGGAATTGAGCCAGGAATCGGCAGCTGTTGAAAAATTGCAAATATCCCTGGTTTCCATGGAGTAAGAGCCGTTGCTGTGCAGGTGATTATGACATAAATGATCATTCAATTGTCACTACAGCCAAAAGTATTGGTCGGAGAGCAACGCGGTTTGCACCATTCGATTTGTCGTCACAAAATACGTCGGATTAGCCTCTTACCAGCAGCACTGGAACAGTTTTTCCACTTTTGTATTTTTACCTTTACTTTTTGTTAATTGAAATCGGCTACACTGTACTCTGTACAATCGCGACTGGTCATTACTATATTCAACTTTTGACTATAAATTATGTGCCCTTCAGTAGCCCAGAAGACGTCAAATCTTTGGGCTAAGCCCATTTAACTCACCCAGCAATTGTCTTACTTCTAAGTCCAAGACAATCTCAATGTCTTTATCTACGTGTAGAAAAACCAGACCATTTGTACATAAAAAACACAAGGTACTTGATACAGTCTGCTGTAAAAAGTACAACTGAACACTGACCCACTTCAGTAAGGTGGCAAAAGATGCGGAATTGAGCCAGGCATCGGCAGCTGTTGAAAAATTGCAAATTTCCCTGGTTTCCATGGAGTAAGAGCCGTTGCTGGGCATGTGATTATGGCATAAATGATCATTCAATTGTCACTACAGCCAAAAGTATTGGTCGGAGAGCAACGCGGTTTGCACCATTCGATTTCTCGTCACAAAATACGTCGGATTAGCCTCTTACTAGTAGCACTGGAACAGTTTTTCCACTTTTGCATTTTTACCTGGTCTTTTTGTTAATTGAAATCGGCTACACTGTACTCTGTACAATCGCGACTGGTCATTACTATATTCAACTTTTGACTATAAGTTATGTGCCCTTCGGTAGCCCAGAAGACCTGAAATCTTTGGGCTAAGCCCATTTAACTCACCCAGCAATTGTCTTACTTCTAAGTGCAAGACAATCTCAATGTCTTTATCTACGTGTAGAAAAACCAGACCATTTGTACATAAAAAACACAAGGTACTTGATACAGTCTGCTGTATAAAGTACAACTAAACACTGACCCACATTTATAAGGTGCCAAAAGATGCGGAATTGAGCCAGGCATCGGCAGCTGTTGAAAAATTGCAAATTTCCCTGGTTTCCATGGAGTAAGAGCCGTTGCTACGCACGTTATTATGACATCAATGATCATTCAATTGTCGCTACAGCCAAAAGTATTGGTCGGAGAGCAACGCGGATTGCACCATTCGATTTCTCGTCACAAAATACGTCGGATTAGCCTCTTACCAGCAGCACTGGAACAGTTTTTCCACTTTTGCATTTTTGCCTGGTCTTTTTGTTAATTGAAACCGGCTACACTGTACTCTATACAAACGCGACTGGTCGTTACTATATTCAACTTTTGACTATAAGTTATGTGCCCTTCGGTAGCCCAGAAGACCTGAAATCTTTGGGCTAAGCCCATTTAACTCACCCAGCAATTGCCTTACTTCTAAGTCCTAGACAATCTCAATGTCTTTATCTACGTGTAGAAAAACCACACCATTTGTACGTGAAAAACACAAGGTACTTGATACAGTCTGCTGTAAAAAGTACAACTGACCACTGACCCACATGAATAAGTGCCAAAAGATGCGGAATTGAGCCAGGAATCGGCAGCTGTTGAAAAATTGCAAATATCCCTGGTTTCCATGGAGTAAGAGCCGTTGCTGTGCACGTGATTATGACATAAATGATCATTCAATTGTCACTACAGCCAAAAGTATTGGTCAGAGAGCAACGCGGTTTGCACCATTCGATTTGCTCGTCACAAAATACGTCGGATTAGCCTCTTACCAGCAGCACTGGAACAATTTTTCCAATTATGAATTTTTGCCTGGTCTTTTTGTTAATTGAAATCGGCTACACTGTACTCTGTACCATCGCGACTGGTCATTACTATATTCAACTTTTGACTATAAGTTATGTGCCCTTCGGTAGCCCAGAAGACCTGAAATCTTTGGGCCAAGCCCATTTAACTCACCCAGCAATTGTCTTACTTCTAAGTCCAAGACAATCTCAATGTCTTTATCTACGTGTAGAAAAACCACACCATTTGTACATAAAAAACACAAGGAACTTGATACAGTCTGATGTAAAAAGTACAACTTACCACAGACCCACATGAATAAGGTGCCAAAAGATTCGGAATTGAGCCAGGTATCGGCAGCTGTAGAAAAATTGCAAATTTCCCTGGTTTCCATGGAGTAAGAGCCGTTGCTGGGCACGTGATTATGGCATAAATGATCATTCAATTGTCACTACAGCCAAAAGTATTGGTCGGAGAGCAACGCGGTTTGCACCATTCGATTTCTCGTCACAAAATACGTCGGACTAGCCTCTTACCAGCAGCACTGGAGCAGTTTTTCCACTTTTGCATTTTTACCTGGTCTTTTTGTTAATTGAAATCGGCTACACTGTACTCTGTACAATCGCGACTGGTCATTACTATATTCAACTTTTGACTATAAGTTATGTGCCCTTCGGTAGCCCAGAAGACCTGAAATCTTTGGGCTAAGCCCATTTAACTCACCCAGCAATTGTCTTACTTCTAAGTGCAAGACAATCTCAATGTCTTTATCTACGTGTAGAAAAACCAGACCATTTGTACATAAAAAACACAAGGTACTTGATAGCTGTAAAAAGTACAACTAAACACTGACCCACATTTATAAGGTGCCAAAAGATGTGGAATTGAGCCAGGCATCGGCAGCTGTTAAAAAATTGCAAACATCCCTGGTTTCCATGGAGTAAGAGCCGTTGCTGGGCACGTGATTATGACATCAATGATCAATCAATTGTCGCCACAGCCAAAAGTATTGGTCCGGAGAGCAACGCGGTTTGCACCATTCGATGTCTCGTCACAAAATACGTCGGATTAGCCTCTTACCAGCAGCACTGGAACAGTTTTTCCACTTTTGCATTTTTGCCTGGTCTTTTTGTTAATTGAAATCGGCTACACTGTACTCTGTACAATCGCGACTGGTCATTACTATATTCAACTTTTGACTATAAGTTATGTGCCCTTCGGTAGCCCAGAAGACCTGAAATCTTTGGGCTAAGCCCATTTAACTCACCCAGCAATTGCCTTACTTCTAAGTGCAAGACAATCTCAATGTCTTTATCTACGTGTAGAAAAACCACACCATTTGTACATAAAAAACACAAGGTACTTGATACAGTCTGCTGTAAAAAGTACAACTGAAAACTGACCCACTTCAGTAAGGTGCCAAAAGATTCGGAATTGAGCCAGGTATCGGCAGCTGTTGACAAATTGCAAATTTCCTGGTTTCCATGGAGTAAAAGCCGTTGTCACGCACGTGATTATGGCATAATGATCATTCAATTGTCGCTACAGCCAAAAGTATTGGTCGGAGAGCAACGCGGATTGCACCATTCGATTTCTCGTCACAAAATACGTCGGATTAGCCTCTTACTAGTAGCACTGGACAGTTTTTCCACTTTTGCATTTTGGCCTGGTCTTTTTGTTAATTGAAGCCGGCTACACTGTACTCTGTACAATCGCGACTGGTCATTACTATATTCAACTTTTGACTATAGTTATATGCCCTTCGGTAGCGCAGAAGACGTCAAATCTTTGGGCTAAGCCCATTTAAACTCACCCAGCAATTGTATTACTTCTAAGTCCAAGACAATCTCAATGTCTTTATCTACGTGTAGAAAAACCAGACCATTTGTACATGAAAAACACAAGGTACTTGATACCAGTCTGCTGTAAAAGTACAACTGAACACTGACCCACTTCAGTAAGGTGCCAAAGTATTCGGAATTGAGCCAGGCATCGGCAGCTGTTGAAAAATTGCAAATTTCCCTGGTTTCCATGGAGTAAGAGCCGTTGCTGGGCACGTGATTATGACATAAATGATCATTCAATTGTCACTACAGCCAAAAGTATTGTCGAGAGCAACGCGGTTTGCACCATTCGATTTGTCGTCACAAAATACGTCGGATTAGCCTCTTACCAGCAGCACTGGAACAGTTTTTCCACTTTTGTATTTTTACCTTTACTTTTTGTTAATTGAAATCGGCTACACTGTACTCTGTACAATCGCGACTGGTCATTACTATATTCAACTTTTGACTATAAGTTATGTGCCCTCAGTAGCCCAGAAGACGTCAAATCTTTGGCTAAGCCCATTTAACTCACCCAGCAATTGTCTTACTTCTAAGTCCAAGACAATCTCAATGTCTTTATCTACGTGTAGAAAAACCAGACCATTTGTACATAAAAAACACAAGGTACTTGATACAGTCTGCTGTAAAAAGTACAGTTGAACACTGACCCACTTCAGTAAGGTGGCAAAAGATGCGGAATTGAGCCAGGCATCGGCAGCTGTTGAAAAATGCAAATTTCCCTGGTTTCCATGGAGTAAGAGCCGTTGCTGGCATGTGATTATGGCATAAATGATCATTCAATTGTCACTACAGCAAAAGTATTGTCGGAGAGCAACGCGGTTTGCACCATTCGATTTCTCGTCACAAAATACGTCGGATTAGCCTCTTACCAGCAGCACTGGAACAGTTTTTCCACTTTTGCATTTTTACCTGGTCTTTTTGTTAATTGAAATCGGCTACACTGTACTCTGTACAATCGCGACTGGTCATTACTATATTCAACTTTTGACTATAAGTTATGTTGCCCTTCGGTAGCCCAGAAGACCTGAAATCTTTGGGCTAAGCCATTTAACTCACCCAGCAATTGTCTTACTTCTAATTCGAAGACAATCTCAATGTCTTTATCTACGTGTAGAAAAAACCACACCATTTGTACATAAAAAACACATGGTACTTGATACAGTCTGCTGTAAAAAGTACAACTAAACACTGACCCACATTTATAAGGTGCCAAAAGATGCGGAATTGAGCCAGGCATCGGCAGCTGTTGAAAAATTGCAAATTTCCCTGGTTTCCAATGGAGTAAGAGCCGTTGCTACGCACGTTATTATGACATCAATGATCATTAAATTGGTCGCTACAGCCAAAAGTATTGGTCGGAGAGCAACGCGGATTGCACCATTCGATTTCTCGTCACAAAATACGTCGGATTAGCCTCTTACCAGCAGCACTGGAACAGTTTTTCCACTTTTGCATTTTTGCCTGGTCTTTTTGTTAATTGAAACGGCTACACTGTACTCTGTACAAACGCGACTGGTCGTTACTATATTCAACTTTTGACTATAAGTTATGTGCCCTTCGGTAGCCCAGAAGACCTGAAATCTTTGGGCTAAGGCCCATTTAACTCACCCAGCAATTGCCTTACTTCTAAGTCCTAGACAATCTCAATGTCTTTATCTACGTGTAGAAAAACCACACCATTTGTACGTGAAAAAACACAAGGTACTTGATACAGTCTGCTGTAAAAAGTACAACTGAACACTGACCCACTTCAGTAAGGTGCCAAAAGATGCGGAATTGAGCCAGGCATCGGCAGCTGTTGAAAAATTGCAAATTTCCCTGGTTTCCATGGAGTAAGAGCCGTTGCTGGGCACGTGATTATGACATAAATGATCATTCAATTGTCACTACAGCCAAACGTATTGGTCGGAGAGCAACGCGGTTTGCACCATTCGATTTGTCGTCACAAATACGTCGGATTAGCCTCTTACCAGCAGCACTGGAACAGTTTTTCCACTTTTGTATTTTTACCTTTACTTTTTGTTAATTGAAATCGGCTACACTGTACTCTGTACAATCGCGACTGGTCATTACTATATTCAACTTTTGACTATAAGTTATGTGCCCTTCAGTAGCCCAGAAGACGTCAAATCTTTTGGGCTAAGCCCATTTAACTCACCCAGCAATTGTCTTACTTCTAAGTCCAAGACAATCTCAATGTCTTTATCTACTGGTAGAAAAACCAGACCATTTGTACATAAAAAACACAAGGTACTTGATACAGTCTGCTGTAAAAAGTACAACTGAACACTGACCCACTTCAGTAAGGTGGCAAAAGATTGCGGAATTGAGCCAGGCATCGGCAGCTGTTGAAAAAAAATTGCAAATTTCCCTGGTTTCCATGGAGTAAGAGCCGTTGCTACGCACGTTATTATGACATCAATGATCATTCAATTGTCGCCTACGCCAAAAGTATTGGTCGGAGAGCAACGCGGATTGCACCATTCGATTTCTCGTCACAAAATACGTCGGATTAGCCTCTTACCAGCAGCACTGGAACAGTTTTTCCACTTTTGCATTTTTGCCTGGTCTTTTTGTTAATTGAAACCGGCTACACTGTACTCTATACAAACGCGACTGGTCGTTACTATATTCAACTTTTGACTATAAGTTATGTGCCCTTCGGTAGCCCAGAAGACCTGAAATCTTTGGGCTAAGCCCATTTAACTCACCCAGCAATTGCCTTACTTCTAAGTCCTAGACAATCTCAATGTCTTTATCTACGTGTAGAAAAACCACACCATTTGTACATGAAAAACACAAGGTACTTGATACAGTCTGCTGTAAAAAGTACAACTGACCACTGACCCACATGAATAAGTGCCAAAAGATGCGGAATTGAGCCAGGAATCGGCAGCTGTTGAAAAATTGCAAATATCCCTGGTTTCCATGGAGTAAGAGCCGTTGCTGTGCACGTGATTATGACATAAATGATCATTCAATTGTCACTACAGCCAAAAGTATTGGTCAGAGAGCAACGCGGTTTGCACCATTCGATTTGTCGTCACAAAATACGTCGGATTAGCCTCTTACCAGCAGCACTGGAACAATTTTTCCAATTATGAATTTTTGCCTGGTCTTTTTGTTAATTGAAATCGGCTACACTGTACTCTGTCCCATCGCGACTGGTCATTACTATATTCAACTTTTGACTATAAGTTATGTGCCCTTCGGTAGCCCAGAAGACCTGAAATCTTTGGGCCAAGCCCATTTAACTCACCCAGCAATTGTCTTACTTCTAAGTCCAAGACAATCTCAATGTCTTTATCTACGTGTAGAAAAACCACACCATTTGTACATAAAAAACACAAGGAACTTGATACAGTCTGATGTAAAAAGTACAACTTACCACAGACCCACATGAATAAGGTGCCAAAAGATTCGGAATTGAGCCAGGTATCGGCAGCTGTAGAAAAATTGCAAATTTCCCTGGTTTCCATGGAGTAAGAGCCGTTGCTGGGCACGTGATTATGGCATAAATGATCATTCAATTGTCACTACAGCCAAAAGTATTGGTCGGAGAGCAACGCGGTTTGCACCATTCGATTTCTCGTCACAAAATACGTCGGACTAGCCTCTTACCAGCAGCACTGGAGCAGTTTTTCCACTTTTGCATTTTTACCTGGTCTTTTTGTTAATTGAAATCGGCTACACTGTACTCTGTACAATCGCGACTGGTCATTACTATATTCAACTTTTGACTATAAGTTATGTGCCCTTCGGTAGCCCAGAAGACCTGAAATCTTTGGGCTAAGCCCATTTAACTCACCCAGCAATTGTCTTACTTCTAAGTGCAAGACAATCTCAATGTCTTTATCTACGTGTAGAAAAACCAGACCATTTGTACATAAAAAACACAAGGTACTTGATACAGTCTGCTGTATAAAGTACAACTAAACACTGACCCACATTTATAAGGTGCCAAAAGATGCGGAATTGAGCCAGGCATCGGCAGCTGTTAAAAAATTGCAAACATCCCTGGTTTCCATGGAGTAAGAGCCGTTGCTGGGCACGTGATTATGACATCAATGATCAATCAATTGTCGCCACAGCCAAAAATATTGGTCGGAGAGCAACGCGGTTTGCACCATTCGATGTCTCGTCACAAAATACGTCGGATTAGCCTCTTACCAGCAGCACTGGAACAGTTTTTCCACTTTTGCATTTTTGCCTGGTCTTTTTGTTAATTGAAATGGGCTACACTGTACTCTGTACAATCGCGACTGGTCATTACTATATTCAACTTTTGACTATAAGTTATGTGCCCTTCGGTAGCCCAGAAGACCTGAAATCTTTGGGCTAAGCCCATTTAACTCACCCAGCAATTGCCTTACTTCTAAGTGCAAGACAATCTCAATGTCTTTATCTACGTGTAGAAAAACCAGACCATTTGTACATAAAAAACACAAGGTACTTGATACAGTCTGCTGTAAAAAGTACAACTGAAAACTGACCCACTTCAGTAAGGTGCCAAAAGATTCGGAATTGAGCCAGGTATCGGCAGCTGTTGACAAATTGCAAATTTCCCTGGTTTCCATGGAGTAAAAGCCGTTGCTACGCACGTGATTATGGCATAAATGATCATTCAATTGTCGCTACAGCCAAAAGTATTGGTCGGAGAGCAACGCGGATTGCACCATTCGATTTCTCGTCACAAAATACGTCGGATTAGCCTCTTACCAGCAGCACTGGAACAGTTTTTCCACTTTTGCATTTTTACCTGGTCTTTTTGTTAATTGAAATCGGCTACACTGTACTCTGTACAATCGCGACTGGTCATTACTATATTCAACTTTTGACTATAAGTTATGTGCCCTTCGGTAGCCCAGAAGACCTGAAATCTTTGGGCTAAGCCCATTTAACTCACCCAGCAATTGTCTTACTTCTAATTCGAAGACAATCTCAATGTCTTTATCTACGTGTAGAAAAACCACACCATTTGTACATAAAAAACACAAGGTACTTGATACAGTCTGCTGTAAAAAGTACAACTAAACACTGACCCACATTTATAAGGTGCCAAAAGATGCGGAATTGAGCCAGGCATCGGCAGCTGTTGAAAAATTGCAAATTTCCCTGGTTTCCATGGAGTAAGAGCCGTTGCTACGCACGTTATTATGACATCAATGATCATTCAATTGTCGCTACAGCCAAAAGTATTGGTCGGAGAGCAACGCGGATTGCACCATTCGATTTCTCGTCACAAAATACGTCGGATTAGCCTCTTACCAGCAGCACTGGAACAGTTTTTCCACTTTTGCATTTTTGCCTGGTCTTTTTGTTAATTGAAACCGGCTACACTGTACTCTGTACAAACGCGACTGGTCGTTACTATATTCAACTTTTGACTATAAGTTATGTGCCCTTCGGTAGCCCAGAAGACCTGAAATCTTTGGGCTAAGCCCATTTAACTCACCCAGCAATTGCCTTACTTCTAAGTCCTAGACAATCTCAATGTCTTTATCTACGTGTAGAAAAACCACACCATTTGTACGTGAAAAACACAAGGTACTTGATACAGTCTGCTGTAAAAAGTACAACTGAACACTGACCCACTTCAGTAAGGTGCCAAAAGATGCGGAATTGAGCCAGGCATCGGCAGCTGTTGAAAAATTGCAAATTTCCCTGGTTTCCATGGAGTAAGAGCCGTTGCTGGGCACGTGATTATGACATAAATGATCATTCAATTGTCGCTACAGCCAAAAGTATTGGTCGGAGAGCAACGCGGTTTGCACCATTCGATTTGTCGTCACAAAATACGTCGGATTAGCCTCTTACCAGCAGCACTGGAACAGTTTTTCCACTTTTGTATTTTTACCTTTACTTTTTGTTAATTGAAATCGGCTACACTGTACTCTGTACAATCGCGACTGGTCATTACTATATTCAACTTTTGACTATAAGTTATGTGCCCTTCAGTAGCCCAGAAGACGTCAAATCTTTGGGCTAAGCCCATTTAACTCACCCAGCAATTGTCTTACTTCTAAGTCCAAGACAATCTCAATGTCTTTATCTACGTGTAGAAAAACCAGACCATTTGTACATAAAAAACACAAGGTACTTGATACAGTCTGCTGTAAAAAGTACAACTGAACACTGACCCACTTCAGTAAGGTGCCAAAAGATGCGGAATTGAGCCAGGCATCGGCAGCTGTTGAAAAATTGCAAATATCCCTGGTTTCCATGGAGTAAGAGCCGTTGCTGGGCATGTGATTATGGCATAAATGATCATTCAATTGTCACTACAGCCAAAAGTATTGGTCGGAGAGCAACGCGGTTTGCACCATTCGATTTCTCGTCACAAAATACGTCGGATTAGCCTCTTACCAGCAGCACTGGAACAGTTTTTCCACTTTTGCATTTTTACCTGGTCTTTTTGTTAATTGAAATCGGCTACACTGTACTCTGTACAATCGCGACTGGTCATTACTATATTCAACTTTTGACTATAAGTTATGTGCCCTTCGGTAGCCCAGAAGACCTGAAATCTTTGGGCTAAGCCCATTTAACTCACCCAGCAATTGTCTTACTTCTAATTCGAAGACAATCTCAATGTCTTTATCTACGTGTAGAAAAACCACACCATTTGTACATAAAAAACACAAGGTACTTGATACAGTCTGCTGTAAAAAGTACAACTAAACACTGACCCACATTTATAAGGTGCCAAAAGATTCGGAATTGAGCCAGGCATCGGCAGCTGTTGAAAAATTGAAAATTTCCCTGGTTTCCATGGAGTAAGAGCCGTTGCTACGCACGTTATTATGACATCAATGATCATTCAATTGTCGCTACAGCCAAAAGTATTGGTCGGAGAGCAACGCGGTTTGCACCATTCGATTTCTCGTCACAAAATACGTCGGATTAGCCTCTTACCAGCAGCACTGGAACAGTTTTTCCACTTTTGCATTTTTGCCTGGTCTTTTTGTTAATTGAAACCGGCTACACTGTACTCTATACAAACGCGACTGGTCGTTACTATATTCAACTTTTGACTATAAGTTATGTGCCCTTCGGTAGCCCAGAAGACCTGAAATCTTTGGGCTAAGCCCATTTAACTCACCCAGCAATTGCCTTACTTCTAAGTCCTAGACAATCTCAATGTCTTTATCTACGTGTAGAAAAACCACACCATTTGTACGTGAAAAACACAAGGTACTTGATACAGTCTGCTGTAAAAAGTACAACTGACCACTGACCCACATGAATAAGTGCCAAAAGATGCGGAATTGAGCCAGGAATCGGCAGCTGTTGAAAAATTGCAAATATCCCTGGTTTCCATGGAGTAAGAGCCGTTGCTGTGCACGTGATTATGACATAAATGATCATTCAATTGTCACTACAGCCAAAAGTATTGGTCAGAGAGCAACGCGGTTTGCACCATTCGATTTGTCGTCACAAAATACGTCGGATTAGCCTCTTACCAGCAGCACTGGAACAATTTTTCCAATTATGAATTTTTGCCTGGTCTTTTTGTTAATTGAAATCGGCTACACTGTACTCTGTACCATCGCGACTGGTCATTACTATATTCAACTTTTGACTATAAGTTATGTGCCCTTCGGTAGCCCAGAAGACCTGAAATCTTTGGGCCAAGCCCATTTAACTCACCCAGCAATTGTCTTACTTCTAAGTCCAAGACAATCTCAATGTCTTTATCTACGTGTAGAAAAACCACACCATTTGTACATAAAAAACACAAGGAACTTGATACAGTCTGATGTAAAAAGTACAACTTACCACAGACCCACATGAATAAGGTGCCAAAAGATTCGGAATTGAGCCAGGTATCGGCAGCTGTAGAAAAATTGCAAATTTCCCTGGTTTCCATGGAGTAAGAGCCGTTGCTGGGCACGTGATTATGGCATAAATGATCATTCAATTGTCACTACAGCCAAAAGTATTGGTCGGAGAGCAACGCGGTTTGCACCATTCGATTTCTCGTCACAAAATACGTCGGACTAGCCTCTTACCAGCAGCACTGGAGCAGTTTTTCCACTTTTGCATTTTTACCTGGTCTTTTTGTTAATTGAAATCGGCTACACTGTACTCTGTACAATCGCGACTGGTCATTACTATATTCAACTTTTGACTATAAGTTATGTGCCCTTCGGTAGCCCAGAAGACCTGAAATCTTTGGGCTAAGCCCATTTAACTCACCCAGCAATTGTCTTACTTCTAAGTGCAAGACAATCTCAATGTCTTTATCTACGTGTAGAAAAACCAGACCATTTGTACATAAAAAACACAAGGTACTTGATACAGTCTGCTGTATAAAGTACAACTAAACACTGACCCACATTTATAAGGTGCCAAAAGATGCGGGAATTGAGCCAGGCATCGGCAGCTGTTAAAAAATTGCAAACATCCCTGGTTTCCATGGAGTAAGAGCCGTTGCTGGGCACGTGATTATGACATCAATGATCAATCAATTGTCGCCACAGCCAAAAGTATTGGTCGGAGAGCAACGCGGTTTGCACCATTCGATGTCTCGTCACAAAATACGTCGGATTAGCCTCTTACCAGCAGCACTGGAACAGTTTTTCCACTTTTGCATTTTTGCCTGGTCTTTTTGTTAATTGAAATGGGCTACACTGTACTCTGTACAATCGCGACTGGTCATTACTATATTCAACTTTTGACTATAAGTTATGTGCCCTTCGGTAGCCCAGAAGACCTGAAATCTTTGGGCTAAGCCCATTTAACTCACCCAGCAATTGCCTTACTTCTAAGTGCAAGACAATCTCAATGTCTTTATCTACGTGTAGAAAAACCACACCATTTGTACATAAAAAACACAAGGTACTTGATACAGTCTGCTGTAAAAAGTACAACTGAAAACTGACCCACTTCAGTAAGGTGCCAAAAGATTCGGATTGAGCCAGGCATCGGCAGCTGTTGAAAAATTGCAAATTTCCCTGGTTTCCATGAGTAAGAGCCGTTGCTGGGCACGTGATTATGACATAAATGATCATTCAATTGTCACTACAGCCAAAAGTATTGGTCGGAGAGCAACGCGGTTTGCACCATTCGATTTGTCGTCACAAAATACGTCGGATTAGCCTCTTACCAGCAGCACTGGAACAGTTTTTCCACTTTTGTATTTTTACCTTTACTTTTTGTTAATTGAAATCGGCTACACTGTACTCTGTACAATCGCGACTGGTCATTACTATATTCAACTTTTGACTATAAGTTATGTGCCCTTCAGTAGCCCAGAAGACGTCAAATCTTTGGGCTAAGCCCATTTAACTCACCCAGCAATTGTCTTACTTCTAAGTCCAAGACAATCTCAATGTCTTTATCTACGTGTAGAAAAACCAGACCATTTGTACATAAAAAACACAAGGTACTTGATACAGTCTGCTGTAAAAAGTACAACTGAACACTGACCCACTTCAGTAAGGTGGCAAAAGATAAGATGCGGAATTGAGCCAGGCATCGGCAGCTGTGGAAAAATTGCAAATTTCCCTGGTTTCCATGGAGTAAGAGCCGTTGCTGGGCATGTGATTATGGCATAAATGATCATTCAATTGTCACTACAGCCAAAAGTATTGGTCGGAGAGCAACGCGGTTTGCACCATTCGATTTCTCGTCACAAAATACGTCGGTTTAGCCTCTTACCAGCAGCACTGGAACAGTTTTTCCACTTTTGCATTTTTACCTGGTCTTTTTGATAATTGAAATCGGCTACACTGTACTCTGTACAATCGCGACTGGTCATTACTATATTCAACTTTTGACTATAAGTTATGTGCCCTTCGGTAGCCCAGAAGACCTGAAATCTTTGGGCTAAGCCCATTTAACTCACCCAGCAATTGTCTTACTTCTAATTCGAAGACAATCTCAATGTCTTTATCTACGTGTAGAAAAACCAGACCATTTGTACATAAAAAACACAAGGTACTTGATACAGTCTGCTGTAAAAAGTACAACTAAACACTGACCCACATTTATAAGGTGCCAAAAGATGCGGAATTGGGCCAGGCATCGGCAGCTGTTAAAAAATTGCAAATATCCCTGGTTTCCATGGAGTAAGAGCCGTTGCTGGGCACGTGATTATGACATCAATGATCATTGAATTGTCGCTACAGCCGAAAGTATTGGTCGGAGAGCAACGCGGTTTGCACTATTCGATTTCTCGTCACAAAATACGTCGGTTTAGCCTCTTACTAGTAGCACTGGAACAGTTTTTCCACTTTTGCATTTTTGCCTGGTCTTTTTGTTAATTGAAATCGGCTACACTGTACTCTGTACAATCGCGACTGGTCATTACTATATTCAACTTTTGACAATAAGTTATGTGCCCTTCGGTAGCCCAGAAGACTTGAAATCTTTGGGCCAAGCCCATTTAACTCACCCAGCAATTGTCTTACTTCTAAGTCCAAGACAATCTCAATGTCTTTATCTACGTGTAGAAAAACCAGACCATTTGTACATAAAAAACACAAGGTACTTGATACAGTCTGCTGTAAAAAGTACAACTGAACACTGACCCACTTCAGTAAGGTGCCAAAAGATGCGGAATTGAGCCAGGCATCGGCAGCTGTTGAAAAATTGCAAATTTCCCTGGTTTCCATGGAGTAAGAGCCGTTGCTGGGCACGTGATTATGACATAAATGATCATTCAATTGTCACTACAGCCAAAAGTATTGGTCGGAGAGCAACGCGGTTTGCACCATTCGATTTGTCGTCACAAAATACGTCGGATTAGCTTCTTACCAGCAGCACTGGAACAGTTTTTCCACTTTTGCATTTTTACCTGGTCTTTTTGTTAATTGAAATCGGCTACACTGTACTCTGTAGAATCGCGACTGGTCATTACTATATTCAACTTTTGACTATAAGTTATGTGCCCTTCGGTAGCCCAGAAGACTTCAAATCTTTGGGCTAAGCCCATTTAACTCACCCAACAATTGCCTTACTTCTAAGTCCAAGACAATCTCAATGTCTTTATCTACGTGTAGAAAAACCAGACCATTTGTACATAAAAAACACAAGGTACTTGATACAGTCTGCTGTAAAAAGTACAACTAAACACTGACCCACATTTATAAAGTGCCAAAAGATGCGGAATTGGGCCAGGCATCGGCAGCTGTTAAAAAATTGCAAATATCCCTGGTTTCCATGGAGTAAGAGCCGTTGCTGGGCACGTGATTATGACATCAATGATCATTGAATTGTCGCCACAGCCAAAGGTATTGGTCGGAGAGCAACGCGGTTTGCACCATTCGATTTGTCGTCACAAAATACGTCGGATAAGCCTCTTACCAGCAGCAACTGGAACAGTTTTTCCACTTTTGTATTTTTACCTTTACTTTTTGTTAATTGAAATCGGCTACACTGTACTCTGTACAATCGCGACTGGTCATTACTATATTCAACTTTTGACTATAAGTTATGTGCCCTTCAGTAGCCCAGAAGACGTCAAATCTTTGGGCTAAGCCCATTTAACTCACCCAGCAATTGTCTTACTTCTAAGTCCAAGACAATCTCAATGTCTTTATCTACGTGTAGAAAAAACCAGACCATTTGTACATAAAAAACACAAGGTACTTGATACAGTCTGCTGTAAAAAGTACAACTGAACACTGACCCACTTCAGTAAGGTGGCAAAAGATGCGGAATTGAGCCAGGCATCGGCAGCTGTGGAAAAATTGCAAATTTCCCTGGTTTCCATGGAGTAAGAGCCGTTGCTGGGCATGTGATTATGGCATAAATGATCATTCAATTGTCACTACAGCCAAAAGTATTGGTCGGAGAGCAACGCGGTTTGCACCATTCGATTTCTCGTCACAAAATACGTCGGTTTAGCCTCTTACCAGCAGCACTGGAACAGTTTTTCCACTTTTGCATTTTTACCTGGTCTTTTTGTTAATTGAAATCGGCTACACTGTACTCTGTACAATCGCGACTGGTCATTACTATATTCAACTTTTGACTATAAGTTATGTGCCCTTCGGTAGCCCAGAAGACCTGAAATCTTTGGGCTAAGCCCATTTAACTCACCCAGCAATTGTCTTACTTCTAATTCGAAGACAATCTCAATGTCTTTATCTACGTGTAGAAAAACCAGACCATTTGTACATAAAAAACACAAGGTACTTGATACAGTCTGCTGTAAAAAGTACAACTAAACACTGACCCACATTTATAAGGTGCCAAAAGATGCGGAATTGGGCCAGGCATCGGCAGCTGTTAAAAAATTGCAAATATCCCTGGTTTCCATGGAGTAAGAGCCGTTGCTGGGCACGTGATTATGACATCAATGATCATTGAATTGTCGCTACAGCCGAAAGTATTGGTCGGAGAGCAACGCGGTTTGCACTATTCGATTTCTCGTCACAAAATACGTCGGTTTAGCCTCTTACTAGTAGCACTGGAACAGTTTTTCCACTTTTGCATTTTTGCCTGGTCTTTTTGTTAATTGAAATCGGCTACACTGTACTCTGTACAATCGCGACTGGTCATTACTATATTCAACTTTTGACAATAAGTTATGTGCCCTTCGGTAGCCCAGAAGACTTGAAATCTTTGGGCCAAGCCCATTTAACTCACCCAGCAATTGTCTTACTTCTAAGTCCAAGACAATCTCAATGTCTTTATCTACGTGTAGAAAAACCAGACCATTTGTACATAAAAAACACAAGGTACTTGATACAGTCTGCTGTAAAAAGTACAACTGAACACTGACCCACTTCAGTAAGGTGCCAAAAGATGCGGAATTGAGCCAGGCATCGGCAGCTGTTGAAAAATTGCAAATTTCCCTGGTTTCCATGGAGTAAGAGCCGTTGCTGGGCACGTGATTATGACATAAATGATCGTTCAATTGTCACTACAGCCAAAAGTATTGGTCGGAGAGCAACGCGGTTTGCACCATTCGATTTGTCGTCACAAAATACGTCGGATTAGCCTCTTACCAGCAGCACTGGAACAGTTTTTCCACTTTTGCATTTTTACCTGGTCTTTTTGTTAATTGAAATCGGCTACACTGTACTCTGTAGAATCGCGACTGGTCATTACTATATTCAACTTTTGACTATAAGTTATGTGCCCTTCGGTAGCCCAGAAGACTTCAAATCTTTGGGCTAAGCCCATTTAACTCACCCAACAATTGCCTTACTTCTAAGTCCAAGACAATCTCAATGTCTTTATCTACGTGTAGAAAAACCAGACCATTTGTACATAAAAAACACAAGGTACTTGATACAGTCTGCTGTAAAAAGTACAACTAAACACTGACCCACATTTATAAAGTGCCAAAAGATGCGGAATTGGGCCAGGCATCGGCAGCTGTTAAAAAATTGCAAATATCCCTGGTTTCCATGGAGTAAGAGCCGTTGCTGGGCACGTGATTATGACATCAATGATCATTGAATTGTCGCCACAGCCAAAGGTATTGGTAGGAGAGCAACGCGGTTTGCACCATTCGATTTGTCGTCACAAAATACGTCGGATTAGCCTCTTACTAGTAGCACTGGAACAGTTTTTCCACTTTTGCATTTTTGCCTGGTCTTTTTGTTAATTGAAACCGGCTACACTGTACTCTGTACAATCGCGACTGGTCATTACTATATTCAACTTTTGACAATAAGTTATGTGCCCTTCGGTAGCCCAGAAGACCTGAAATCTTTGGGCCAAGCCCATTTAACTCACCCAGCAATTGTCTTACTTCGAAGTGCAAGACAATCTCAATGTCTTTATCTACGTGTAGAAAAACCATACCATTTGTACATGAAAAACACAAGGTACTTGATACAGTCTGCTGTAAAAAGTACAACTGAACACTGACCCACTTCAGTAAGGTGCCAAAAGATGCGGAATTGAGCCAGGCATCGGCAGCTGTTGAAAAATTGCAAATTTCCCTGGTTTCCATGGAGTAAGAGCCGTTGCTGGGCACGTGATTATGACATAAAAGATCGTTCAATTGTCCCTACAGCCAAAAGTATTAGTCGGAGAGCAACGCGGTTTGCACCATTCGATTTGTCGTCACAAAATACGTCGGATTAGCCTCTTACCAGCAGCACTGGAACAGTTTTTCCACTTTTGCATTTTTACCTGGTGTTTTTGTTAATTGAAATCGGCTACACTGTACTCTGTACAATCGCGACTGGTCATTACTATATTCAACTTTTGACTATAAGTTATGTGCCCTTCGGTAGCCCAGAAGACGTCAAATCTTTGGGCTAAGCCCATTTAACTCACCCAGCAATTGCCTTACTTCTAAGTGCAAGACAATCTCAATGTCTTTATCTACGTGTAGAAAAACCATACCATTTGTACGTGAAAAACACAAGGTACTTGATACAGTCTGCTGTAAAAAGTACAACTGAACATTGACCCACATTTATAAGGTGCCAAAAGATGCGGAATTGGGCCAGGCATCGGCAGCTGTTGAAAAATTGCAAATATCCCTGGTTTCCATGGAGTAAGAGCCGTTGCTGGGCATGTGATTATGACATCAATGATCATTGAATTGTCGCTACAGCCAAAAGTATTGGTCGGAGAGCAACGCGGTTTGCACTATTCGATTTCTCGTCACAAAATACGTCGGTTTAGCCTCTTACTAGTAGCACTGGAACAGTTTTTCCACTTTTGCATTTTTGCCTGGTCTTTTTGTTAATTGAAATCGGCTACACTGTACTCTGTACAATCGCGACTGGTCATTACTATATTCAACTTTTGACAATAAGTTATGTGCCCTTCGGTAGCCCAGAAGACCTGAAATCTTTGGGCTAAGCCCATTTAACTCACCCAGCAATTGTCTTACTTCTAAGTCCAAGACAATCTCAATGTCTTTATCTACGTGTAGAAAAACCAGACCATTTGTACATAAAAAACACAAGGTACTTGATACAGTCTGCTGTAAAAAGTACAACTAAACACTGACCCACATTTATAAGGTGCCAAAAGATGCGGAATTGGGCCAGACATCGGCAGCTGTTAAAAAATTGCAAATATCCCTGGTTTCCATGGAGTAAGAGCCGTTGCTGGGCACGTGATTATGACATAAATGATCATTCAATTGTCACTACAGCCAAAAGTATTGGTCGGAGAGCAACGCGGTTTGCACCATTCGATTTCTCGTCACAAAATACATCGGATTAGCCTCTTACTAGTAGCACTGGAACAGTTTTTCCACTTTTGCATTTTTGCCTGGTCATTTTGTTAATTGAAACCGGCTACACTGTACTCTGTACAATCGCGACTGGTCATTACTATATTCAACTTTTGACAATAAGTTATGTGCCCTTCGGTAGCCCAGAAGACGTCAAATCTTTGGGCTAAGCCCATTTAACTCACCCAGCAATTGTCTTACTTCTAAGTCCAAGACAATCTCAATGTCTTTATCTACGTGTAGAAAAACCAGACCATTTGTACATAAAAAACACAAGGTACTTGATACAGTCTGCTGTAAAAAGTACAACTGAACACTGACCCACTTCAGTAAGGTGGCAAAAGATGCGGAATTGAGCCAGGCATCGGCAGCTGTTGAAAAATTGCAAATTTCCCTGGTTTCCATGGAGTAAGAGCCGTTGCTGGGCATGTGATTATGGCATAAATGATCATTCAATTGTCACTACAGCCAAAAGTATTGGTCGGAGAGCATCGCGGTTTGCACCATTCGATTTCTCGTCACAAAATACGTCGGATCAGCCTCTTACCAGCAGCACTGGAAGAGTTTTTCCACTTTTGCATTTTTGCCTGGTCTTTTTGTTAATTGAAATCGGCTACACTGTACTCTGTACAATCGCGAGTGGTCGTTACTATATTCAACTTTTGACTATAAGTTATGTGCCCTTCGGTAGCCCAGAAGACGTCAAATCTTTGGGCTAAGCCCATTTAACTCACCCAGCAATTGTCTTACTTCTAAGTCCAAGACAATCTCAATGTCTTTATCTACGTGTAGAAAAACCACACCATTTGTACATAAAAAACACAAGGTACTTGATACAGTCTGCTGTAAAAAGTACAACTAAACACTGACCCACATTTATAAGGTGCCAAAAGATGCGGAATTGGGCCAGGCATCGGCAGCTGTTAAAAAATTGCAAATATCCCTGGTTTCCATGGAGTAAGAGCCGTTGCTGGGCACGTGATTATGACATCAATGATCATTGAATTTTCGCCACAGCCAAAAGTATTGGTCGGAGAGCAACGCGGTTTGCACCATTCGATTTCTCGTCACAAAATACGTCGGATTAGCCTCTTACTAGTAGCACTGGAACAGTTTTTCCACTTTTGCATTTTTGCCTGGTCTTTTTGTTAATTGAAATCGGCTACACTGTACTCTGTACAATCGCGACTGGTCATTACTATATTCAACTTTTGACAATAAGTTATGTGCCCTTCGGTAGCCCAGAAGACGTCAAATCTTTGGGCTAAGCCCATTTAACTCAACCAGCAATTGCCTTACTTCTAAGTCCAAGAAAATCTCAATGTCTTTATCTACGTGTAGAAAAACCAGACCATTTGTACATAAAAAACACAAGGTACTTGATACAGTCTGCTGTAAAAAGTACAACTGAACACTGACCCACTTCAGTAAGGTGGCAAAAGATGCGGAATTGAGCCAGGCATCGGCAGCTGTTGAAAAATTGCAAATTTCCCTGGTTTCCATGGAGTAAGAGCCGTTGCTGGGCATGTGATTATGGCATAAATGATCATTCAATTGTCACTACAGCCAAAAGTATTGGTCGGAGAGCAACGCGGTTTGCACCATTTGATTTGTCGTCACAAAATACGTCGGATTAGCCTCTTACCAGCAGCACTGGAACAGTTTTTCCACTTTTGCATTTTTGCCTGGCCTTTTTGTTAATTGAAATGGGCTACACTGTACTCTGTACAATCGCGACTGGTCGTTACTATATTCAACTTTTGACTATAAGTTATGTGCCCTTCGGTAGCCCAGAAGACGTCAAATCTTTGGGCTAAGCCCATTTAACTCACCCAGCAATTGTCTTACTTCTAAGTCCAAGACAATCTCAATGTCTTTATCTACGTGTAGAAAAACCAGACCATTTGTACATAAAAAACACAAGGTGCTTGATACAGTCTGCTGTAAAAAGTACAACTAAACACTGACCCACATTTATAAGGTGCCAAAAGATGCGGAATTGGGCCAGGCATCGGCAGCTGTTAAAAAATTGCAAATATCCCTGGTTTCCATGGAGTAAGAGCCGTTGCTGGGCACGTGATTATGACATCAATGATCATTGAATTGTCGCCACAGCCAAAAGTATTGGTCGGAGGGCAACGCGGTTTGCACCATTCGATTTCTCGTCACAAAATACGTCGGATTAGCCTCTTACTAGTAGCACTGGAACAGTTTTTCCACTTTTGCATTTTTGCCTGGTCTTTTTGTTAATTGAAACCGGCTACACTGTACTCTGTACAATCGCGACTGGTCATTACTATATTCAACTTTTGACAATAAGTTATGTGCCCTTCGGTGGCCCAGAAGGCCTGAAATCTTTGGGCCAAGCCCATTTAACTCACCCAGCAATTGTCTTACTTCTAAGTCCAAGACAATCTCAATGTCTTTATGTACGTGTAGAAAAACCAGACCATTTGTACATAAAAAACACAAGGTACTTGATACAGTCTGCTGTAAAAAGTACAACTAAACACTGACCCACATTTATAAGGTGCCAAAAGATGCGGAATTGGGCCAAGCATCGGCAGCTGTTAAAAAATTGCAAATATCCCTGGTTTCCATGGAGTAAGAGCCGTTGCTGGGCACGTGATTATGACATAAATGATCATTCAATTGTCGCTACAGCCAAAAGTATTGGTCGGAGAGCATCGCGGATTGCACCATTCGATTTCTCGTCACAAAATACGTCGGATTAGCCTCTTACCAGCAGCACTGGAACAGTTTTTCCAATTTTGCATTTTTGCCTGGTCTTTTTGTTAATTGAAATCGGCTACACTGTACTCTGTACAATCGCGACTGGTCATTACTATATTCAACTTTTGACTATAAGTTATGTGCCCTTCGGTAGCCCAGAAGACGTCAAATCTTTGGGCTAAACCCATTTAACTCACCCAGCAATTGCCTTACTTCTAAGTGCAAGACAATCTCAATGTCTTAATCTACGTGTAGAAAAACCATACCATTTGTACATGAAAAACACAAGGTACTTGATACAGTCTGCTGTAAAAAGTACAACTGAACACTGACCCACTTCAGTAAGGTGCCAAAAGATGCGGAATTGAGCCAGGCATCGGCAGCTGTTGAAAAATTGCAAATATCCCTGGTTTCCATGGAGTAAGAGCCGTTGCTGGGCACGTGATTATGACATAAATGATCGTTCAATTGTCCCTACAGCCAAAAGTATTGGTCGGAGAGCAACGCGGTTTGCACCATTCGATTTGTCGTCACAAAATACGTCGGATTAGCCTCTTACCAGCAGCACTGGAACAGTTTTTCCACTTTTGCATTTTTACCTGGTCTTTTTGTTAATTGAAATCGGCTACACTGTACTCTGTAGAATCGCGACTGGTCATTACTATATTCAACTTTTGACTATAAGTTATGTGCCCTTCGGTAGCCCAGAAGACGTCAAATCTTTGGGCTAAGCCCATTTAACTCACCCAGCAATTGCCTTACTTCTAAGTGCAAGACAATCTCAATGTCTTTATGTACGTGTAGAAAAACCATACCATTTGTACGTGAAAAACACAAGGTACTTGATACAGTCTGCTGTAAAAAGTACAACTAAACATTGACCCACATTTATAAGGTGCCAAAAGATGCGGAATTGGGCCAGGCATCGGCAGCTGTTGAAAAATTGCAAATATCCCTGGTTTCCATGGAGTAAGAGCCGTTGCTGGGCATGTGATTATGACATCAATGATCATTGAATTGTCGCTACAGCCAAAAGTATTGGTCGGAGAGCAACGCGGTTTGCACTATTCGATTTCTCGTCACAAAATACGTCGGTTTAGCCTCTTACTAGTAGCACTGGAACAGTTTTTCCACTTTTGCATTTTTGCCTGGTCTTTTTGTTAATTGAAATCGGCTACACTGTACTCTGTACAATCACGACTGGTCGTTACTATATTCAACTTTTGACTATAAGTTATGTGCCCTTCGGTAGCCCAGAAGACGTCAAATCTTTGGGCTAAGCCCATTTAACTCACCCAGCAATTGTCTTACTTCTAAGTCCAAGACAATCTCAATGTCTTTATCTACGTGTAGAAAAACCAGACCATTTGTACATAAAAAACACAAGGTACTTGATACAGTCTGCTGTAAAAAGTACAACTAAACACTGACCCACATTTATAAGGTGCCAAAAGATGCGGAATTGGGCCAGGCATCGGCAGCTGTTAAAAAATTGCAAATATCCCTGGTTTCCATGGAGTAAGAGCCGTTGCTGGGCACGTGATTATGATATTAATGATCATTGAATTGTCGCCACAGCCAAAAGTATTGGTCGGAGAGCAACGCGGTTTACACCATTCGATTTCTCGTCACAAAATACGTCGGATTAGCCTCTTACTAGTAGCACTGGAACAGTTTTTCCACTTTTGCATTTTTGCCTGGTCTTTTTGTTAATTGAAACCGGCTACACTGTACTCTGTACAATCGCGACTGGTCATTACTATATTCAACTTTTGACAATAAGTTATGTGCCCTTCGGTAGCCCAGAAGACGTCAAATCTTTGGGCCAAGCCCATTTAACTCACCCAGCAATTGTCTTACTTCTAAGTCCAAGACAATCTCAATGTCTTTATGTACGTGTAGAAAAACCAGACCATTTGTACATAAAAAACACAAGGTACTTGATACAGTCTGCTGTAAAAAGTACAACTAAACACTGACCCACATTTATAAGGTGCCAAAAGATGCGGAATTGGGCCAGGCATCGGCAGCTGTTAAAAAATTGCAAATATCCCTGGTTTCCATGGAGTAAGAGCCGTTGCTGGGCACGTGATTATGACATAAATGATCATTCAATTGTCGCTACAGCCAAAAGTATTGGTCGGAGAGCATCGCGGATTGCACCATTCGATTTCTCGTCACAAAATACGTTGGATTAGCCTCTTACCAGCAGCACTGGAACAGTTTTTCCACTTTTGCATTTTTGCCTGGTCTTTTTGTTAATTGAAATCGGCTACACTGTACTCTGTACAATCGCGACTGGTCATTACTATATTCAACTTTTGACTATAAGTTATGTGCCCTTCGGTAGCCCAGAAGACGTCAAATCTTTGGGCTAAACCCATTTAACTCACCCAGCAATTGCCTTACTTCTAAGTGCAAGACAATCTCAATGTCTTAATCTACGTGTAGAAAAACCATACCATTTGTACATAAAAAACACAAGGTACTTGATACAGTCTGCTGTAAAAAGTACAACTGAACACTGACCCACTTCAGTAAGGTGCCAAAAGATGCGGAATTGAGCCAGGCATCGGCAGCTGTTGAAAAATTGCAAATATCCCTGGTTTCCATGGAGTAAGAGCCGTTGCTGGGCACGTGATTATGACATAAATGATCATTCAATTGTCCCTACAGCCAAAAGTATTGGTCGGAGAGCAACGCGGTATGCACCATTCGATTTGTCGTCACAAAATACGTCGGATTAGCCTCTTACCAGCAGCACTGGAACAGTTTTTCCACTTTTGCATTTTTACCTGGTCTTTTTGTTAATTGAAATCGGCTACACTGTACTCTGTACAATCGCGACTGGTCATTACTATATTCAACTTTTGACTATAAGTTATGTGCCCTTCGGTAGCCCAGAAGACGTCAAATCTTTGGGCTAAGCCCATTTAACTCACCCAGCAATTGCCTTACTTCTAAGTGCAAGACAATCTCAATGTCTTTATCTACGTGTAGAAAAACCATACCATTTGTACGTGAAAAACACAAGGTACTTGATACAGTCTGCTGTAAAAAGTACAACTAAACATTGACCCACATTTATAAGGTGCCAAAAGATGCGGAATTGGGCCAGGCATCGGCAGCTGTTGACAAATTGCAAATATCCCTGGTTTCCATGGAGTAAGAGCCGTTGCTGGGCATGTGATTATGACATCAATGATCATTGAATTGTCGCTACAGCCAAAAGTATTGGTCGGAGAGCAACGCGGTTTGCACTATTCGATTTCTCGTCACAAAATACGTCGGTTTAGCCTCTTACTAGTAGCACTGGAACAGTTTTTCCACTTTTGCATTTTTGCCTGGTCTTTTTGTTAATTGAAATCGGCTACACTGTACTCTGTACAATCGCGACTGGTCATTACTATATTCAACTTTTGACAATAAGTTATGTGCCCTTCGGTAGCCCAGAAGACCTGAAATCTTTGGGCCCAGCCCATTTAACTCACCCAGCAATTGTCTTACTTCTAAGTCCAAGACAATCTCAATGTCTTTATCTACGTGTAGAAAAACCAGACCATTTGTACATAAAAAACACAAGGTACTTGATACAGTCTGCTGTAAAAAGTACAACTAAACACTGACCCACATTTATAAGGTGCCAAAAGATGCGGAATTGGGCCAGACATCGGCAGCTGTTAAAAAATTGCAAATATCCCTGGTTTCCATGGAGTAAGAGCCGTTGCTGGGCACGTGATTATGACATAAATGATCATTCAATTGTCACTACAGCCAAAAGTATTGGTCGGAGAGCAACGCGGTTTGCACCATTCGATTTCTCGTCACAAAATACGTAGGATTAGCCTCTTACCAACAGCACTGGAACAATTTTTCCAATTTTGAATTTTTGCCTGGTCTTTTTGTTAATTGAAATCGGCTACACTGTACTATGTACCATCGCGACTGGTCATTACTATATTCAACTTTTGACTATAAGTTAAATGCCCTTCGGTAGCCCAGAAGACCTGAAATCTTTGGGCCAAGCCCATTGAACTCACCCAGCAATTGTCTTACTTCTAAGTCCTAGACAATCTCAATGTCTTTATCTACATGTAGAAAAACCACACCATTTGTACATAAAAAACACAAGGAACTTGATACAGTCTGATGTAAAAAGTACAACTTACCACAGACCCACATGAATAAGGTGCCAAAAGATTCGGAATTGAGCCAGGTATCGGCAGCTGTTGAAAAATTGCAAATATCCCTGGTTTTCATGGAGTAAGAGCCGTTGCTGGGCACGTGATTATGGCAAAAATGATCATTCAATTGTCACTACAGCCAAAAGTATTGGTCGGAGAGCAACGCGGTTTGCACCATTCGATTTGTCGTCACAAAATACGTCGGATTAGCCTCTTACCAGCAGCACTGGAACAGTTTTTCCACTTTTGCATTTTTACCTGGTCTTTTTGTTACTTGAAATCGGCTACACTGTACTCTGTACAATCGCGACTGGTCATTACTATATTCAACTTTGAGACTATAAGTTATGTGCCCTTCGGTAGCCCAGAAAACGTCAAATCTTTCGGCTAAGCCCATTTAACTCACCCAGCAATTGTCTTACTTCTAAGTCCTAGACAATCTCAATGTCTTTATCTACGTGTAGAAAAACCATACCATTTGTACGTGAAAAACACAAGGTACTTGATACAGTCTGCTGTAAAAAGTACAACTAAACATTGACCCACATTTATAAGGTGCCAAAAGATGCGGAATTGGGCCAGGCATCGGCAGCTGTTGAAAAATTGCAAATATCCCTGGTTTCCATGGAGTAAGAGCCGTTGCTGGGCATGTGATTATGACATCAATGATCATTGAATTGTCGCTACAGCCAAAAGTATTGGTCGGAGAGCAACGCGGTTTGCACTATTCGATTTCTCATCACAAAATACGTTGGATTAGCCTCTTACCAGCAGCACTGGAACAGTTTTTCCACTTTTGCATTTTTGCCTGGTCTTTTTGTTAATTGAAATCGGCTACACTGTACTCTGTACAATCGCGACTGGTCATTACTATATTCAACTTTTGACTATAAGTTATGTGCCCTTCGGTAGCCCAGAAGACGTCAAATCTTTGGGCTAAACCCATTTAACTCACCCAGCAATTGCCTTACTTCTAAGTGCAAGACAATCTCAATGTCTTAATCTACGTGTAGAAAAACCATACCATTTGTACATGAAAAACACAAGGTACTTGATACAGTCTGCTGTAAAAAGTACAACTGAACACTGACCCACTTCAGTAAGGTGCCAAAAGATGCGGAATTGAGCCAGGCATCGGCAGCTGTTGAAAAATTGCAAATATCCCTGGTTTCCATGGAGTAAGAGCCGTTGCTGGGCACGTGATTATGACATAAATGATCATTCAATTGTCCCTACAGCCAAAAGTATTGGTCGGAGAGCAACGCGGTATGCACCATTCGATTTGTCGTCACAAAATACGTCGGATTAGCCTCTTACCAGCAGCACTGGAACAGTTTTTCCACTTTTGCATTTTTGCCTGGTCTTTTTGTTAATTGAAATCGGCTACACTGTACTCTGTACAATCGCGACTGGTCATTACTATATTCAACTTTTGACTATAAGTTATGTGCCCTTCGGTAGCCCAGAAGACCTGAAATCTTTGGGCTAAGCCCATTTATCTCACCCAGCAATTGCCTTACTTCTAAGTGCAAGACAATCTCAATGTCTTTATCTACGTGTAGAAAAACCACACCATTTGTACATGAAAAACACAAGGTACTTGATACAGTCTGCTGTAAAAAGTACAACTGAACACTGACCCACTTCAGTAAGGTGCCAAAAGATGCGGAATTGAGCCAGGCATCGGCAGCTGTTGAAAAATTGCAAATTTCCCTGGTTTCCATGGAGTAAGAGCCGTTGCTGGGCATGTGATTATGGCATAAATGATCATTCAATTGTCACTACAGCCAAAAGTATTGGTCGGAGAGCAACGCGGTTTGCACCATTTGATTTGTCGTCACAAAATACGTCGGATTAGCCTCTTACCAGCAGCACTGGAACAGTTTTTCCACTTTTGCATTTTTGCCTGGCCTTTTTGTTAATTGAAATGGGCTACACTGTACTCTGTACAATCGCGACTGGTCGTTACTATATTCAACTTTTGACTATAAGTTATGTGCCCTTCGGTAGCCCAGAAGACGTCAAATCTTTGGGCTAAGCCCATTTAACTCACCCAGCAATTGCCTTACTTCTAAGTGCAAGACAATCTCAATGTCTTTATGTACGTGTAGAAAAACCATACCATTTGTACGTGAAAAACACAAGGTACTTGATACAGTCTGCTGTAAAAAGTACAACTAAACATTGACCCACATTTATAAGGTGCCAAAAGATGCGGAATTGGGCCAGGCATCGGCAGCTGTTGAAAAATTGCAAATATCCCTGGTTTCCATGGAGTAAGAGCCGTTGCTGGGCATGTGATTATGACATCAATGATCATTGAATTGTCGCTACAGCCAAAAGTATTGGTCGGAGAGCAACGCGGTTTGCACTATTCGATTTCTCGTCACAAAATACGTCGGTTTAGCCTCTTACTAGTAGCACTGGAACAGTTTTTCCACTTTTGCATTTTTGCCTGGTCTTTTTGTTAATTGAAATCGGCTACACTGTACTCTGTACAATCACGACTGGTCGTTACTATATTCAACTTTTGACTATAAGTTATGTGCCCTTCGGTAGCCCAGAAGACGTCAAATCTTTGGGCTAAGCCCATTTAACTCACCCAGCAATTGTCTTACTTCTAAGTCCAAGACAATCTCAATGTCTTTATCTACGTGTAGAAAAACCAGACCATTTGTACATAAAAAACACAAGGTACTTGATACAGTCTGCTGTAAAAAGTACAACTAAACACTGACCCACATTTATAAGGTGCCAAAAGATGCGGAATTGGGCCAGGCATCGGCAGCTGTTAAAAAATTGCAAATATCCCTGGTTTCCATGGAGTAAGAGCCGTTGCTGGGCACGTGATTATGATATCAATGATCATTGAATTGTCGCCACAGCCAAAAGTATTGGTCGGAGAGCAACGCGGTTTACACCATTCGATTTCTCGTCACAAAATACGTCGGATTAGCCTCTTACTAGTAGCACTGGAACAGTTTTTCCACTTTTGCATTTTTGCCTGGTCTTTTTGTTAATTGAAACCGGCTACACTGTACTCTGTACAATCGCGACTGGTCATTACTATATTCAACTTTTGACAATAAGTTATGTGCCCTTCGGTAGCCAGAAGACGTCAAATCTTTGGGCAAGCCCATTAACTCACCCAGCAATTGTCTTTATTCTAAGTCCAAGACAATCTCAATGTCTTTATGTACGTGTAGAAAAACCAGACCATTTGTACATAAAAAACACAAGGTACTTGATACAGTCCTGCTGTAAAAAGTACAACTAAACACTGACCCACATTTATAAGGTGCCAAAAGATGCGGAATTGGGCCAGGCATCGGCAGCTGTTAAAAATTGCAAATATCCCTGGTTTCCATGGAGTAAGAGCCGTTGCTGGGCACGTGATTATGACATAAATGATCATTCAATTGTCGCTACAGCCAAAAGTATTGGTCGGAGAGCATCGCGGATTGCACCATTCGATTTCTCGTCACAAAATACGTTGGATTAGCCTCTTACCAGCAGCACTGGGAACAGTTTTTCCACTTTTGCATTTTTGCTGTCTTTTTGTTAATTGAAATCGGCTACACTGTACTCTGTACAATCGCGACTGGTCATTACTATATTCAACTTTTGACTATAAGTTATGTGCCCTTCGGTAGCCCAGAAGACGTCAAATCTTTGGGCTAAACCCATTTAACTCACCCAGCAAATTGCCTTACTTCTAAGTGCAAGACAATCTCAATGTCTTAATCTACGTGTAGAAAAACCATACCATTTGTACATGAAAAACACAAGGTACTTGATACAGTCTGCTGTAAAAAGTACAACTGAACACTGACCCACTTCAGTAAGGTGCCAAAAGATGCGGAATTGAGCCAGGCATCGGCAGCTGTTGAAAAATTGCAAATATCCCTGGTTTCCATGGAGTAAGAGCCGTTGCTGGGCACGTGATTATGACATAAATGATCATTCAATTGTCCCTACAGCCAAAAGTATTGGTCGGAGAGCAACGCGGTATGCACCATTCGATTTGTCGTCACAAAATACGTCGGATTAGCCTCTTACCAGCAGCACTGGAACAGTTTTTCCACTTTTGCATTTTTACCTGGTCTTTTTGTTAATTGAAATCGGCTACACTGTACTCTGTACAATCGCGACTGGTCATTAACTATATTCAACTTTTGACTATAAGTTATGTGCCCTTCGGTAGCCCAGAAGACGTCAAATCTTTGGGCTAAGCCCATTTAACTCACCCAGCAATTGCCTTACTTCTAAGTGCAAGACAATCTCAATGTCTTTATCTACGTGTAGAAAAACCATACCATTTGTACGTGAAAAACACAAGGTACTTGATACAGTCTGCTGTAAAAAGTACAACTAAACATTGACCCACATTTATAAGGTGCCAAAAGATGCGGAATTGGGCCAGGCATCGGCAGCTGTTGAAAAATTGCAAATATCCCAGGTTTCCATGGAGTAAGAGCCGTTGCTGGGCATGTGATTATGACATCAATGATCATTGAATTGTCGCTACAGCCAAAAGTATTGGTCGGAGAGCAACGCGGTTTGCACTATTCGATTTCTCGTCACAAAATACGTCGGTTAGCCTCTTACTAGTAGCACTGGAACAGTTTTTCCACTTTTGCATTTTTGCCTGGTCTTTTTGTTAATTGAAATCGGCTACACTGTACTCTGTACAATCGCGACTGGTCATTACTATATTCAACTTTTGACAATAAGTTATGTGCCCTTCGGTAGCCCAGAAGACCTGAAATCTTTGGGCCCCAGCCCATTTAACTCACCCAGCAAATTGTCTTACTTCTAAGTCCAAGACAATCTCAATGTCTTTATCTACGTGTAGAAAAACCAGACCATTTGTACATAAAAAACACAAGGTACTTGATACAGTCTGCTGTAAAAGTACAACTAAACCACTGACCCACATTTATAAGGTGCCAAAAGATGCGGAATTGGGCCAGACATCGGCAGCTGTTAAAAAATTGCAAATATCCCTGGTTTCCATGGAGTAAGAGCCGTTGCTGGGCACGTGATTATGACATAAATGATCATTCAATTGTCACTACAGCCAAAAGTATTGGTCGGAGAGCAACGCGGTTTGCACCATTCGATTTCTCGTCACAAAATACGTAGGATTAGCCTCTTACCAACAGCACTGGAACAATTTTTCCAATTTTGAATTTTTGCCTGGTCTTTTTGTTAATTGAAATCGGCTACACTGTACTATGTACCATCGCGACTGGTCATTACTATATTCAACTTTTGACTATAAGTTAAATGCCCTTCGGTAGCCCAGAAGACCTGAAATCTTTGGGCCAAGCCCATTGAACTCACCCAGCAATTGTCTTACTTCTAAGTCCAGACAATCTCAATGTCTTTATCTACATGTAGAAAAACCCACACCATTTGTACATAAAAAACACAAGGAAACTTGATACAGTCTGATGTAAAAAGTACAACTTACCACAGACCCACATGAATAAGGTGCCAAAAGATTCGGAATTGAGCCCAGGTATCGGCAGCTGTTGAAAAATTGCAAATATCCCTGGTTTTCATGGAGTAAGA
>NW_027018062.1:0-96851 GCF_032854445.1 Liolophura sinensis | reverse complement strand
AATAATCATTGATGTCAAGATCACGTGCCAGCAACGGCTCTTACTCCATGAAACCAAGGAAATTTGCAATTTTTCAACAGCTGGAGATTGCCTGGCCCAATTGCGCATCTTTTGGCACCTTATTGATGTGGGTCAGTGTTCAATTGTACTTTTTTACAGCAGACTGTATCATGTACCTTGTGTTTTTTTATATACAAATGGTGTGGTTTTTCTACATGTAAGATAAAGACATTGAGTTTGTCTTCGACTTAGAAGTAAGACATTTGCTGGGTGAGTTAAATGGCTTGGCCCAAAGATTTGACGTCGTCTGGGCTACCGAAGGGCACATAACTATAATGAAAAGTTGAATATAGTAATGACCAGTCGCGATTGTACATAGTTAATGTAGCCGATTTCAATTCGCAAAAAGACCAGCCAAAAATCCAAAGTGGAAAAACTGTTCCAATGCTGCTGGTAAGAGGCTAATCCGACGTATTTTTGGACGAGAAATCGAATGGTGCAAACCGCGTTGCTCTCCGACCAATACTTTTGGCTGTAGCCCACAAATGAATAATCATTGATGTCAAGATCACGTGCCCAGCAACGGCTCTTACTCCATGGAAACCAAGGAAATTTGCAATTTTTCAACAGCTGGAGATGTCTGGCCCAATTGCGCATCTTTTGGCACCTTATTGATGTGGGTCAGTGTTCAATTGTACTTTTTTACAGCAGACTGTATCATGTACCTTGTGTTTTTTATATACAAATGGTGTGGTTTTTCTACATGTAGATAAAGACATTGAGTTTGTCTTCGACTTAGAAGTAAGACATTTGCTGGGTGAGTTAAATGGGCTTGGCCCAAAGATTTGACGTCGTCTGGGCTACCGAAGGGCACATAACTTATAATGAAAAGTTGAATATAGTAATGACCAGTCGCGATTGTACATAGTTAATGTAGCCGATTTCAATTCGCAAAAAGACCAGGCAAAAATCCAAAAGTGGAAAAACTGTTCCAATGCCTGCTAGTAAGAGGCTAATCGACGTATTTTTGACGAGAAATCGAATGGTGCAAACCGCGTTGCTCTCCGACCAATACTTTTGGCTGTAGCCACAAATGAATAATCATTGATGTCAAGATCACGTGCCCAGCAACGGCTCTTACTCCATGGAAACCAAGGAAATTTGCAATTTCTCAACAGCTGGAGATGCCTGGCCCAATTGCGCATCTTTTGGCACCTTATTGATGTGGGTCAGTGTTCAATTGTACTTTTTACAGCAGACTGTATCATGTACCTTGTGTTTTTTTTTATATACAAATGGTGTGGTTTTTCTACATGTAGATAAAGACATTGAGTTTGTCTTCGACTTAGAAGTAGACATTTGCTGGGTGAGTTAAATGGCTTGGCCCAAAGATTTGACGTCGTCTGGGCTACGAAGGCACATAACTTATAATGAAAAGTTGAATATAGTAATGACCAGTCGCGATTGTACATAGTTAATGTAGCCGATTTCAATTCGCAAAAAGACCAGGCAAAAATCCAAAAGTGGAAAAACTGTTCCAATGCTGCTGGTAAGAAGCTAATCCGACGTATTTTTGGACGAGAAATCGAATGGTGCAAACCGCGTTGCTCTCCGACCAATACTTTTGGCTGTAGCCACAAATGAATAATCATTGATGTCAAGATCACGTGCCCAGCAACGGCTCTTACTCCATGGAAACCAACGAAATTTGCAATTTTTCAACAGCTGGAGATGCCTGGCCCAATTGCGCATCTTTTGGCACCTTATTGATGTGGGTCAGTGTTCAATTGTACTTTTTACAGCAGACTGTATCATGTACCTTGTGTTTTTTTTATATACAAATGGTGTGGTTTTTCTACATGTAGATAAAGACATTGAGTTTGTCTTCGACTTAGAAGTAAGACAACTGCTGGGTGAGTTAAATGGGCTTGGCCCAAAGATTTGACGTCGTCTGGGCTACCGAAGGGCACATAACTTATAATGAAAAGTTGAATATAGTAATGACCAGTCGCGATTGTACATAGTTAATGTAGCCGATTTCAATTCGCAAAAAGACCTGGCAAAAATCCAAAAGTGGAAAAACTGTTCCAATGCTGCTGGTAAGAGGCTAATCCGACGTATTTTTGGACGAGAAATCGAATGGTGCAAACCGCGTTGCTCTCCGACCAATACTTTTGGCTGTAGCCACAAATGAATAATCATTGATGTCAAGATCACGTGCCCAGCAACGGCTCTTACTCCATGGAAACCAAGGAAATTTGCAATTTTTCAACAGTTGGAGATGTCTGGCCCAATTGCGCATCTTTTGGCACCTTATTGATGTGGGTCAGTGTTCAATTGTACTTTTTTACAGCAGACTGTATCATGTACCTTGTGTTTTTTTATATACAAATGGTGTGGTTTTTCTACATGTAGATAAAGACATTGAGATTTTCTTCGACTTAGAAGTAAGACAACTGCTGGGTGAGTTAAATGGGCTTGGCCCAAAGATTTGACGTCGTCTGGGCTACCGAAGGGCACATAACTTATAATGAAAAGTTGAATATAGTAATGACCAGTCGCGATTGTACATAGTTAATGTAGCCGATTTCAATTCGCAAAAATACCAGGCAAAAATCCAAAAGTGGAAAAACTGTTCCAATGCTGCTAGTAAGAGGCTAATCCGACGTATTTTTTGACGAGAAATCGAATGGTGCAAACCGCGTTGCTCTCCGACCAATACTTTTGGCTGTAGCCACAAATGAATAATCATTGATGTCAAGATCACGTGCCCAGCAACGGCTCTTACTCCATGGAAACCAAGGAAATTTGCAATTTTTCAACAGCTGGAGATGTCTGGCCCAATTGCGCATCTTTTGGCACCTTATTGATGTGGGTCAGTGTTCAATTGTACTTTTTTACAGCAGACTGTATCATGTACCTTGTGTTTTTTTATATACAAATGGTGTGGTTTTTCTACATGTAGATAAAGACATTGAGATTGTCTTCGACTTAGAAATAAGACAACTGCTGGGTGAGTTAAATGGGCTTGGCCCAAAGATTTGACGTCGTCTGGGCTACCGAAGGGCAATAACTTATAATGAAAAGTTGAATATAGTAATGACCAGTCGCGATTGTACATCGTTAATGTAGCCGATTTCAATTCACAAAAAGATCAGGTAAAAATCCAAAAGTGGAAAAACTGTTCCAATGCTGCTGGTAAGAGGCTAATCCGAGGTATTTTTTGACGAGAAATCGAATGGTGCAAACCGCGTTGCTCTCCGACCAATACTTTTGGCTGTAGCCACAAATGAATAATCATTGATGTCAAGATCACGTGCCCAGCAACGGCTCTTACTCCATGGAAACCAAGGAAATTTGCAATTTTTCAACAGCTGGAGATGTCTGGCCCAATTGCGCATCTTTTGGCACCTTATTGATGTGGGTCAGTGTTCAATTGTACTTTTTTACAGCAGACTGTATCATGTACCTTGTGTTATTTTATATACAAATGGTGTGGTTTTTCTACATGTAGATAAAGACATTGAGTTTGTCTTCGACTTAGAAGTAAGACATTTGCTGGGTGAGTTAAATGGGCTTGGCCCAAAGATTTGACGTCGTCTGGGCTACCGAAGGGCACATAACTTATAATGAAAAGTTGAATATAGTAATGACCAGTCGCGATTGTACATCGTTAATGTAGCCGATTTCAATTCGCAAAAAGATCAGGTAAAAATCCAAAAGTGGAAAAACTGTTCCAATGCTGCTGGTAAGAGGCTAATCCGAGGTATTTTTGGACGAGAAATCGAATGGTGCAAACCGCGTTGCTCTCCGACCAATACTTTTGGCTGTAGCCACAAATGAATAATCATTGATGTCAAGATCACGTGCCCAGCAACGGCTCTTACTCCATGGAAACCAAGGAAATTTGCAATTTTTCAACAGCTGGAGATGTCTGGCCCAATTGCGCATCTTTTGGCACCTTATTGATGTGGGTCAGTGTTCAATTGTACTTTTTTACAGCAGACTGTATCATGTACCTTGTGTTTTTTTATATACAAATGGTGTGGTTTTTCTACATGTAGATAAAGACATTGAGTTGTCTTCGACTTAGAAGTAAGACATTTGCTGGGTGAGTTAAATGGGCTTGGCCCAAAGATTTGACGTCGTCTGGGCTACCGAAGGGCACATAACTTATAATGAAAAGTTGAATATAGTAATGACCAGTCGCGATTGTACATAGTTAATGTAGCCGATTTCAATTCGCAAAAATACCAGGCAAAAATCCAAAAGTGGAAAAACTGTTCCAATGCTGCTAGTAAGAGGCTAATCCGACGAATTTTTTGACGAGAAATCGAATGGTGCAAACCGCGTTGCTCTCCGACCAATACTTTTGGCTGTAGCCACAAATGAATAATCATTGATGTCAAGATCACGTGCCCAGCAACGGCTCTTACTCCATGGAAACCAAGGAAATTTGCAATTTTTCAACACCTGGAGATGCCTGGCCCAATTGCGCATCTTTTGGCACCTTATTGATGTGGGTCAGTGTTCAATTGTACTTTTTTACAGCAGACTGTATCATGTACCTTGTGTTTTTTTATATACAAATGGTGTGGTTTTTCTACATGTAGATAAAGACATTGAGTTTGTCTTCGACTTAGAAGTAAGACATTTGCTGGGTGAGTTAAATGGGCTTGGCCCAAAGATTTGACGTCGTCTGGGCTACCGAAGGGCACATAACTTATAATGAAAAGTTGAATATAGTAATGACCAGTCGCGATTGTACTTCGTTAATGTAGCCGATTTCAATTCGCAAAAAGACCAGCCAAAAATCCAAAAGTGGAAAAACTGTTCCAATGCTGCTGGTAAGAGGCTAATCCGACGTATTTTTGGACGAGAAAATCGAATGGTGCAAACCGCGTTGCTCTCCGACCAATACTTTTGGCTGTAGCCACAAATGAATAATCATTGATGTCAAGATCACGTGCCCAGCAACGGCTCTTACTCCATGGAAACCAAGGAAATTTGCAATTTTTCAACAGCTGGAGATGTCTGGCCCAATTGCGCATCTTTGGCACCTTATTGATGTGGGTCAGTGTTCAATTGTACTTTTTTACAGCAGACTGTATCATGTACCTTGTGTTTTTTTATATACAAATGGTGTGGTTTTTCTACATGTAGATAAAGACATTGAGTTTGTCTTCGACTTAGAAGTAAGACATTTGCTGGGTGAGTTAAATGGGCTTGGCCCAAAGATTTGACGTCGTCTGGGCTACCGAAGGGCACATAAACTTATAATGAAAAAGTTGAATATAGTAATGACCAGTCGCGATTGTACATAGTTAATGTAGCCGATTTCAATTCGCAAAAATACAGGCAAAAATCCAAAAGTGGAAAAACTGTTCCAATGCTGCTAGTAAGAGGCTAATCCGACGTATTTTTGACGAGAAATCGAATGGTGCAAACCGCGTTGCTCTCCGACCAATACTTTTGGCTGTAGCCACAAATGAATAATCATTGATGTCAAGATCACGTGCCCAGCAACGGCTCTTACTCCATGGAAACCATAGAAATTTGCAATTTTTCAACACCTGGAGATGCCTGGCCCAATTGCGCATCTTTTGGCACCTTATTGATGTGGGTCAGTGTTCAATTGTACTTTTTTACAGCAGACTGTATCATGTACCTTGTGTTTTTTTATATACAAATGGTGTGGTTTTTCTACATGTAGATAAAGACATTGAGTTTGTCTTCGACTTAGAAGTAAGACATTTGCTGGGTGAGTTAAATGGGCTTGGCCCAAAGATTTGACGTCGTCTGGGCTACCGAAGGGCACATAACTTATAATGAAAAGTTGAATATAGTAATGACCAGTCGCGATTGTACATAGTTAATGTAGCCGATTTCATTCGCAAAAAGACCAGGCAAAAATCCAAAAGTGGAAAAACTGTTCCAATGCTGCTGGTAAGAGGCTAATCCGACGTATTTTTGGACGAGAAATCGAATGGTGCAAACCGCGTTGCTCTCCGACCAATACTTTTGCTGTAACCACAAATGAATAATCATTGATGTCAAGATCACGTGCCCAGCAACGGCTCTTACTCCATGGAAACCAAGGAAATTTGCAATTTTTCAACAGCTGGAGATGTCTGGCCCAATTGCGCATCTTTTGGCACCTTATTGATGTGGGTCAGTGTTCAATTGTACTTTTTACAGCAGACTGTATCAAGTACCTTGTGTTTTTTTTTATATACAAATGGTGTGGTTTTTCTACATATAGATAAAGACATTGAGTTTGTCTTCGACTTAGAAGTAAGACATTTGCTGGGTGAGTTAAATGGGCTTGGCCAAAGATTTGACGTCGTCTGGGCTACCGAAGAGGGCACATAACTTATAATGAAAAGTTGAATATAGTAATGACCAGTCGCGATTGTACATAGTTAATGTAGCCGATTTCAATTCGCAAAAAGACCAGGCAAAAATCCAAAAGTAGAAAACTGTTCCAATGCTGCTGGTAAGAGGCTAATCCGACGTATTTATGACGAGAAATCGAATGGTGCAAACCGCGTTGCTCTCCGACCAATACTTTTGGCTGTAGCCACAAATGAATAATCATTGATGTCAAGATCACGTGCCCAGCAACGGCTCTTACTCATGGAAACCAAGGAAATTTGCAATTTTTCAACAGCTGGAGATGTCTGGCCCAATTGCGCATCTTTTGGCACCTTATTGATGTGGGTCAGTGTTCAATTGTACTTTTTTACAGCAGACCTGTATCATGTACCTTGTGTTTTTTTATATACAAATGGTGTGGTTTTTCTACATGTAGATAAGACATTGAGTTTGTCTTCGACTTAGAAGTAAGACATTTGCTGGGTGAGTTAAATGGGCTTGGCCCAAAGATTTGACGTCGTCTGGGCTACCGAAGGGCACATAACTTATAATGAAAAGTTGAATATAGTAATGACCAGTCGCGATTGTACATCGTTAATGTAGCCCGATTTCAATTCGCAAAAAGATCAGGTAAAAATCCAAAAGTGAAAAACTGTTCCAATGCTGCTGGTAAGAGGCTAATCCGAGGTATTTTTTGACGAGAAATCGAATGGTGCAAACCGCGTTGCTCTCCGACCAATACTTTTGGCTGTAGCCACAAATGAATAATCATTGATGTCAAGATCACGTGCCCAGCAACGGCTCTTACTCCATGGAAACCAAGGAAATTTGCAATTTTTCAACAGCTGGAGATGTCTGGCCCAATTGCGCATCTTTTGGCACCTTATTGATGTGGGTCAGTGTTCAATTGTACTTTTTTTACAGCAGACTGTATCATGTACCTTGTGTTTTTTTTATATACAAATGGTGTGGTTTTTCTACATGTAGATAAAGACATTGAGATTTTCTCGACTTAGAAGTAAGACAACTGCTGGGTGAGTTAAATGGGCTTGGCCCAAAGATTTGACGTCGTCTGGGCTACCGAAGGGCACATAACTTATAATGAAAAGTTGAATATAGTAATGACCAGTCGCGATTGTACATCGTTAATGTAGCCGATTTCAATTCGCAAAAAGATCAGGTAAAAATCCAAAAGTGGAAAAACTGTTCCAATGCTGCTGGTAAGAGGCTAATCCGAGGTATTTTTGGACGAGAAATCGAATGGTGCAAACCGCGTTGCTCTCCGACCAATACTTTTGGCTGTAGCCACAAATGAATAATCATTGATGTCAAGATCACGTGCCCAGCAACGGCTCTTACTCCATGGAAACCAAGGAAATTTGCAATTTTTCAACAGCTGGAGATGTCTGGCCCAATTGCGCATCTTTTGGCACCTTATTGATGTGGGTCAGTGTTCAATTGTACTTTTTTACAGCAGACTGTATCATGTACCTTGTGTTTTTTTATATACAAATGGTGTGGTTTTTCTACATGTAGATAAAGACATTGAGTTTGTCTTCGACTTAGAAGTAAGACATTTGCTGGGTGAGTTAAATGGGCTTGGCCCAAAGATTTGACGTCGTCTGGGCTACCGAAGGGCACATAACTTATAATGAAAAGTTGAATATAGTAATGACCAGTCGCGATTGTACATAGTTAATGTAGCCGATTTCAATTCGCAAAAATACCAGGCAAAAATCCAAAAGTGGAAAAACTGTTCCAATGCTGCTGGTAAGAGGCTAATCCGACGTATTTTTGGACGAGAAATCGAATGGTGCAAACCGCGTTGCTCTCCGACCAATACTTTTGGCTGTAGCCACAAATGAATAATCATTGATGTCAAGATCACGTGCCCAGCAACGGCTCTTACTCCATGGAAACCAAGGAAATTTGCAATTTTTCAACAGCTGGAGATGTCTGGCCCAATTGCGCATCTTTTGGCACCTTATTGATGTGGGTCAGTGTTCAATTGTACTTTTTTACAGCAGACTGTATCATGTACCTTGTGTTTTTTTATATACAAATGGTGTGGTTTTTCTACATGTAGATAAAGACATTGAGTTTGTCTTCGACTTAGAAGTAAGACATTTGCTGGGTGAGTTAAATGGGCTTGGCCCAAAGATTTGACGTCGTCTGGGCTACCGAAGGGCACATAACTTATAATGAAAAGTTGAATATAGTAATGACCAGTCGCGATTGTACATAGTTAATGTAGCCGATTTCAATTCGCAAAAATACCAGGCAAAAATCCAAAAGTGGAAAAACTGTTCCAATGCTGCTAGTAAGAGGCTAATCCGACGTATTTTTTGACGAGAAATCGAATGGTGCAAACCGCGTTGCTCTCCGACCAATACTTTTGGCTGTAGCCACAAATGAATAATCATTGATGTCAAGATCACGTGCCCAGCAACGGCTCTTACTCCATGGAAACCATAGAAATTTGCAATTTTTCAACACCTGGAGATGCCTGGCCCAATTGCGCATCTTTTGGCACCTTATTGATGTGGGTCAGTGTTCAATTGTACTTTTTTACAGCAGACTGTATCATGTACCTTGTGTTTTTTTATATACAAATGGTGTGGTTTTTCTACATGTAGATAAAGACATTGAGTTTGTCTTCGACTTAGAAGTAAGACATTTGCTGGGTGAGTTAAATGGGCTTGGCCCAAAGATTTGACGTCGTCTGGGCTACCGAAGGGCACATAACTTATAATGAAAAGTTGAATATAGTAATGAATAATCATTGATGTCAAGATCACGTGCCCAGCAACGGCTCTTACTCCATGGAAACCAAGGAAATTTGCAATTTTTCAACAGCTGGAGATGTCTGGCCCAATTGCGCATCTTTTGGCACCTTTTTGATGTGGGTCAGTGTTCAATTGTACTTTTTACAGCAGACTGTATCAAGTACCTTGTGTTTTTTTTATATACAAATGGTGTGGTTTTTCTACATATAGATAAAGACATTGAGTTTGTCTTCGACTTAGAAGTAAGACATTTGCTGGGTGAGTTAAATGGGCTTGGCCCAAAGATTTGACGTCGTCTGGGCTACCGAAGGGCACATAACTTATAATGAAAAGTTGAATATAGTAATGACCAGTCGCGATTGTACATAGTTAATGTAGCCGATTTCAATTCGCAAAAAGACCAGGCAAAAATCCAAAAGTGGAAAAACTGTTCCAATGCTGCTGGTAAGAGGCTAATCCGACGTATTTTTTGACGAGAAATCGAATGGTGCAAACCGCGTTGCTCTCCGACCAATACTTTTGGCTGTAGCCACAAATGAATAATCATTGATGTCAAGATCACGTGCCCAGCAACGGCTCTTACTCCATGGAAACCAAGGAAATTTGCAATTTTTCAACAGCTGGAGATGCCTGGCCCAATTGCGCATCTTTTGGCACCTTATTGATGTGGGTCAGTGTTCAATTGTACTTTTTACAGCGGACTGTATCAAGTACTTTGTGTTTTTTTTATATACAAATGGTGTGGTTTTTTTACATGTAGATAAAGACATTGAGTTTGTCTTCGACTTAGAAGTAAGACAACTGCTGGGTGAGTTAAATGGGCTTGGCCCAAAGATTTGACGTCGTCTGGGCTACCGAAGGGCACATAACTTATAATGAAAAGTTGAATATAGTAATGACCAGTCGCGATTGTACATAGTTAATGTAGCCGATTTCAATTCGCAAAAAGACCAGGCAAAAATCCAAAAGTGGAAAAACTGTTCCAATGCTGCTGGTAAGAGGCTAATCCGACGTATTTTTGGACGAGAAATCGAATGGTGCAAACCGCGTTGCTCTCCGACCAATACTTTTGGCTGTAGCCACAAATGAATAATCATTGATGTCAAGATCACGTGCCCAGCAACGGCTCTTACTCCATGGAAACCAAGGAAATTTGCAATTTTTCAACAGCTGGAGATGCCTGGCCCAATTGCGCATCTTTTGGCACCTTATTGATGTGGGTCAGTGTTCAATTGTACTTTTTACAGCGGACTGTATCATGTACCTTGTGTTTTTTTAATATACAAATGGTGTGGTTTTTCTACATGTAGATAAAGACATTGAGTTTGTCTTCGACTTAGAAGTAAGACAATTGCTGGGTGAGTTAAATGGGCTTGGCCCAAAGATTTGACGTCGTCTGGGCTACCGAAGGCACATAACTTATAATGGAAAAGTTGAATATAGTAATGACCAGTCGCGATTGTACATAGTTAATGTAGCCGATTTCAATTCGCAAAAAGACCAGGCAAAAATCCAAAAGTGGAAAAACTGTTCCAATGCTGCTGGTAAGAGGCTAATCCGACGTATTTTTTGACGAGAAATCGAATGGTGCAAACCGCGTTGCTCTCCGACCAATACTTTTGGCTGTAGCCACAAATGAATAATCATTGATGTCAAGATCACGTGCCCAGCAACGGCTCTTACTCCATGGAAACCAAGGAAATTTGCAATTTTTCAACAGCTGGAGATGTCTGGCCCAATTGCGCATCTTTTGGCACCTTATTGATGTGGGTCAGTGTTCAATTGTACTTTTTACAGCAGACTGTATCAAGTACCTTGTGTTTTTTTATATACAAATGGTGTGGTTTTTCTACATATAGATAAAGACATTGAGTTTGTCTTCGACTTAGAAGTAAGACAATTGCTGGGTGAGTTAAATGGGCTTGGCCCAAAGATTTGACGTCGTCTGGGCTACCGAAGGGCACATAACTTATAATGAAAAGTTGAATATAGTAATGACCAGTCGCGATTGTACTTCGTTAATGTAGCCGATTTCAATTCGCAAAAAGATCAGGTAAAAATCCAAAAGTGGAAAAACTGTTCCAATGCTGCTGGTAAGAGGCTAATCCGAGGTATTTTTTGACGAGAAATCGAATGGTGCAAACCGCGTTGCTCTCCCGACCAATACTTTTGGCTGTAGCCACAAATGAATAATCATTGATGTCAAGATCACGTGCTCAGCAACGGCTCTTACTCCATGGAAACCAAGGAAATTTGCAATTTTTCAACACCTGGAGATGCCTGGCCCAATTGCGCATCTTTTGGCACCTTATTGATGTGGGTCAGTGTTCAATTGTACTTTTTTACAGCAGACTGTATCATGTACCTTGTGTTTTTTTATATACAAATGGTGTGGTTTTTCTACATATAGATAAAGACATTGAGTTTGTCTTCGACTTAGAAGTAAGACATTTGCTGGGTGAGTTAAATGAGCTTGGCCCAAAGATTTGACGTCGTCTGGGCTACCGAAGGGCACATAACTTATAATGAAAAGTTGAATATAGTAATGACCATTCGCGATTGTACATAGTTAATGTAGCCGATTTCAATTCGCAAAAAGACCAGGCAAAAATCCAAAAGTAGAAAAACTGTTCCAATGCTGCTGGTAAGAGGCTAATCCGACGTATTTTTTGACGAGAAATCGAATGGTGCAAACCGCGTTGCTCTCCGAACAATACTTTTGGCTGTAGCCACAAATGAATAATCATTGATGTCAAGATCACGTGCCCAGCAACGGCTCTTACTCCATGGAAACCAAGGAAATTTGCAATTTCTCAACAGCTGGAGATGCCTGGCCCAATTGCGCATCTTTTGGCACCTTATTGATGTGGGTCAGTGTTCAATTGTACTTTTTACAGCAGACTGTATCATGTACCTTGTGTTTTTTTTATATACAAATGGTGTGGTTTTTCTACATGTAGATAAAGACATTGAGTTTGTCTTCGACTTAGAAGTAAGACATTTGCTGGGTGAGTTAAATGGGCTTGGCCCAAAGATTTGACGTCGTCTGGGCTACCGAAGGGCACATAACTTATAATGAAAAGTTGAATATAGTAATGACCAGTCGCGATTGTACATAGTTAATGTAGCCGATTTCAATTCGCAAAAAGACCAGGCAAAAATCCAAAAGTGGAAAAACTGTTCCAATGCTGCTGGTAAGAGGCTAATCCGACGTATTTTTGGACGAGAAATCGAATGGTGCAAACCGCGTTGCTCTCCGACCAATACTTTTGGCTGTAGCCACAAATGAATAATCATTGATGTCAAGATCACGTGCCCAGCAACGGCTCTTACTCCATGGAAACCAAGGAAATTTGCAATTTTTCAACAGCTGGAGATGCCTGGCCCAATTGCGCATCTTTTGGCACCTTATTGATGTGGGTCAGTGTTCAATTGTACTTTTTACAGCAGACTGTATCATGTACCTTGTGTTTTTTTATATACAAATGGTGTGGTTTTTCTACATGTAGATAAAGACATTGAGTTTGTCTTCGACTTAGAAGTAAGACAATTGCTGGGTGAGTTAAATGGGCTTGGCCCAAAGATTTGACGTCGTCTGGGCTACCGAAGGGCACATAACTTATAATGAAAAGTTGAATATAGTAATGACCAGTCGCGATTGTACATAGTTAATGTAGCCGATTTCAATTCGCAAAAAGACCTGGCAAAAATCCAAAAGTGGAAAAACTGTTCCAATGCTGCTGGTAAGAGGCTAACCGACGTATTTTTGGACGAGAAATCGAATGGTGCAAACCGCGTTGCTCTCCGACCAATACTTTTGGCTGTAGCCACAAATGAATAATCATTGATGTCAAGATCACGTGCCCAGCAACGGCTCTTACTCCATGGAAACCAAGGAAATTTGCAATTTTTCAACAGCTGGAGATGTCTGGCCCAATTGCGCATCTTTTGGCACTTTATTGATGTGGGTCAGTGTTCAATTGTACTTTTTTACAGCAGACTGTATCATGTACCTTGTGTTTTTTTATATACAAATGGTGTGGTTTTTCTACATGTAGATAAAGACATTGAGATTGTCTTCGACTTAGAAGTAAGACAACTGCTGGGTGAGTTAAATGGGCTTGGCCCAAAGATTTGACGTCGTCTGGGCTACCGAAGGGCACATAACTTATAATGAAAAGTTGAATATAGTAATGACCAGTCGCGATTGTACATCGTTAATGTAGCCGATTTCAAATCGCAAAAAGATCAGGTAAAAATCCAAAAGTGGAAAAACTGTTCCAATGCTGCTGGTAAGAGGCTAATCCGACGTATTTTTTGACGAGAAATCGAATGGTGCAAACCGCGTTGCTCTCCGACCAATACTTTTGGCTGTAGCTACAAATGAATAATCATTGATGTCAAGATCACGTGCCCAGCAACGGCTCTTACTCCATGGAAACCAAGGAAATTTGCAATTTTTCAACAGCTGGAGATGTCTGGCCCAATTGCGCATCTTTTGGCACCTTATTGATGTGGGTCAGTGTTCAATTGTACTTTTTTACAGCAGACTGTATCATGTACCTTGTGTTTTTTTATATACAAATGGTGTGGTTTTTCTACATGTAGATAAAGACATTGAGTTTGTCTTCGACTTAGAAGTAAGACATTTGCTGGGTGAGTTAAATGGGCTTGGCCCAAAGATTTGACGTCGTCTGGGCTACCGAAGGGCACATAACTTATAATGAAAAGTTGAATATAGTAATGACCAGTCGCGATTGTACATAGTTAATGTAGCCGATTTCAATTCGCAAAAACACCAGCCAAAAATCCAAAAGTGGAAAAACTGTTCCAATGCTGCTGGTAAGAGGCTAATCCGACGTATTTTTGGACGAGAAATCGAATGGTGCAAACCGCGTTGCTCTCCGACCAATACTTTTGGCTGTAGCCACAAATGAATAATCATTGATGTCAAGATCACGTGCCCAGCAACGGCTCTTACTCCATGGAAACCAAGGAAATTTGCAATTTTTCAACAGCTGGAGATGTCTGGCCCAATTGCGCATCTTTTGGCACTTTATTGATGTGGGTCAGTGTTCAATTGTACTTTTTTACAGCAGACTGTATCATGTACCTTGTGTTTTTTTATATACAAATGGTGTGGTTTTTCTACATGTAGATAAAGACATTGAGATTGTCTTCGACTTAGAAGTAAGACATTTGCTGGGTGAGTTAAATGGGCTTGGCCCAAAGATTTGACGTCGTCTGGGCTACCGAAGGGCACATAACTTATAATGAAAAGTTGAATATAGTAATGACCAGTCGCGATTGTACATCGTTAATGTAGCCGATTTCAATTCGCAAAAAGATCAGGTAAAAATCCAAAAGTGGAAAAACTGTTCCAATGCTGCTGGTAAGAGGCTAATCCGAGGTATTTTTTGACGAGAAATCGAATGGTGCAAACCGCGTTGCTCTCCGACCAATACTTTTGGCTGTAGCCACAAATGAATAATCATTGATGTCAAGATCACGTGCCCAGCAACGGCTCTTACTCCATGGAAACCAAGGAAATTTGCAATTTTTCAACAGCTGGAGATGTCTGGCCCAATTGCGCATCTTTTGGCACCTTATTGATGTGGGTCAGTGTTCAATTGTACTTTTTTACAGCAGACTGTATCATGTACCTTGTGTTTTTTTATATACAAAAGGTGTGGTTTTTCTACATGTAGATAAAGACATTGAGTTTGTCTTCGACTTAGAAGTAAGACATTTGCTGGGTGAGTTAAATGGGCTTGGCCCAAAGATTTGACGTCGTCTGGGCTACCGAAGGGCACATAACTTATAATGAAAAGTTGAATATAGTAATGACCAGTCGCGATTGTACATAGTTAATGTAGCCGATTTCAATTCGCAAAAACACCAGCCAAAAATCCAAAAGTGGAAAAACTGTTCCAATGCTGCTGGTAAGAGGCTAATCCGACGTATTTTTTGACGAGAAATCGAATGGTGCAAACCGCGTTGCTCTCCGACCAATACTTTTGGCTGTAGCCACAAATGAATAATCATTGATGTCAAGATCACGTGCCCAGCAACGGCTCTTACTCCATGGAAACCAAGGAAATTTGCAATTTTTCAACAGCTGGAGATGTCTGGCCCAATTGCGCATCTTTTGGCACCTTATTGATGTGGGTCAGTGTTCAATTGTACTTTTTTACAGCAGACTGTATCATGTACCTTGTGTTTTTTTATATACAAATGGTGTGGTTTTTCTACATGTAGATAAAGACATTGAGATTGTCTTCGACTTAGAAGTAAGACATTTGCTGGGTGAGTTAAATGGGCTTGGCCCAAAGATTTGACGTCGTCTGGGCTACCGAAGGGCACATAACTTATAATGAAAAGTTGAATATAGTAATGACCAGTCGCGATTGTACATCGTTAATGTAGCCGATTTCAATTCGCAAAAAGATCAGGTAAAAATCCAAAAGTGGAAAAACTGTTCCAATGCTGCTGGTAAGAGGCTAATCCGAGGTATTTTTTGACGAGAAATCGAATGGTGCAAACCGCGTTGCTCTCCGACCAATACTTTTGGCTGTAGCCACAAATGAATAATCATTGATGTCAAGATCACGTGCCCAGCAACGGCTCTTACTCCATGGAAACCAAGGAAATTTGCAATTTTTCAACAGCTGGAGATGTCTGGCCCAATTGCGCATCTTTTGGCACCTTATTGATGTGGGTCAGTGTTCAATTGTACTTTTTTACAGCAGACTGTATCATGTACCTTGTGTTTTTTTATATACAAAAGGTGTGGTTTTTCTACATGTAGATAAAGACATTGAGTTTGTCTTCGACTTAGAAGTAAGACATTTGCTGGGTGAGTTAAATGGGCTTGGCCCAAAGATTTGACGTCGTCTGGGCTACCGAAGGGCACATAACTTATAATGAAAAGTTGAATATAGTAATGACCAGTCGCGATTGTACATAGTTAATGTAGCCGATTTCAATTCGCAAAAACACCAGCCAAAAATCCAAAAGTGGAAAAACTGTTCCAATGCTGCTGGTAAGAGGCTAATCCGACGTATTTTTTGACGAGAAATCGAATGGTGCAAACCGCGTTGCTCTCCGACCAATACTTTTGGCTGTAGCCACAAATGAATAATCATTGATGTCAAGATCACGTGCCCAGCAACGGCTCTTACTCCATGGAAACCAAGGAAATTTGCAATTTTTCAACAGCTGGAGATGTCTGGCCCAATTACGCATCTTTTGGCACCTTATTGATGTGGGTCAGTGTTCAATTGTACTTTTTTACAGCAGACTGTATCATGTACCTTTTGTTTTTTTATATACAAATGGTGTGGTTTTTCTACATGTAGATAAAGACATTGAGATTGTCTTCGACTTAGAAATAAGACATTTGCTGGGTGAGTTAAATGGGCTTGGCCCAAAGATTTGACGTCGTCTGGGCTACCGAAGGGCACATAACTTATAATGAAAAGTTGAATATAGTAATGACCAGTCGCGATTGTACATAGTTAATGTAGCCGATTTCAATTCGCAAAAATACCAGGCAAAAATCCAAAAGTGGAAAAACTGTTCCAATGCTGCTAGTAAGAGGCTAATCCGACGTATTTTTTGACGAGAAATCGAATGGTGCAAACCGCGTTGCTCTCCGACCAATACTTTTGGCTGTAGCCACAAATGAATAATCATTGATGTCAAGATCACGTGCCCAGCAACGGCTCTTACTCCATGGAAACCATAGAAATTTGCAATTTTTCAACAGCTGGAGATGCCTGGCCCAATTGCGCATCTTTTGGCACCTTATTGATGTGGGTCAGTGTTCAATTGTACTTTTTTACAGCAGACTGTATCATGTACCTTGTGTTTTTTTATATACAAATGGTGTGGTTTTTCTACATGTAGATAAAGACATTGAGTTTGTCTTCGACTTAGAAGTAAGACATTTGCTGGGTGAGTTAAATGGGCTTGGCCCAAAGATTTGACGTCGTCTGGGCTACCGAAGGGCACATAACTTATAATGAAAAGTTGAATATAGTAATGACCAGTCGCGATTGTACATAGTTAATGTAGCCGATTTCAATTCGCAAAAAGACCAGGCAAAAATCCTAAAGTGGAAAAACTGTTCCAATGCTGCTGGTAAGAGGCTAATCCGACGTATTTTTGGACGAGAAATCGAATGGTGCAAACCGCGTTGCTCTCCGACCAATACTTTTGGCTGTAGCCACAAATGAATAATCACTGATGTCAAGATCACGTGCCCAGCAACGGCTCTTACTCCATGGAAACCAAGGAAATTTGCAATTTTTCAACAGCTGGAGATGCTTGGCCCAATTGCGCATCTTTTGGCACCTTATTGATGTGGGTCAGTGTTCAATTGTACTTTTTACAGCGGACTGTATCAAGTACCTTGTGTTTTTTTTATATACAAATGGTGTGGTTTTTCTACATATAGATAAAGACATTGAGATTGTCTTCGACTTAGAAGTAAGACATTTGCTGGGTGAGTTAAATGAGCTTGGCCCAAAGATTTGACGTCGTCTGGGCTACCGAAGGGCACATAACTTATAATGAAAAGTTGAATATAGTAATGACCAGTCGCGATTGTACATAGTTAATGTAGCCGATTTCAATTCGCAAAAAGACCAGGCAAAAATCCAAAAGTAGAAAAACTGTTCCAATGCTGCTGGTAAGAGGCTAATCCGACGTATTTTGTGACGAGAAATCGAATGGTGCAAACCGCGTTGCTCTCCGACCAATACTTTTGGCTGTAGCCACAAATGAATAATCATTGATGTCAAGATCACGTGCCCAGCAACGGCTCTTACTCCATGGAAACCAAGGAAATTTGCAATTTCTCAACAGCTGGAGATGCCTGGCCCAATTGCGCATCTTTTGGCACCTTATTGATGTGGGTCAGTGTTCAATTGTACTTTTTACAGCAGACTGTATCATGTACCTTGTGTTTTTTTTATATACAAATGGTGTGGTTTTTCTACATGTAGATAAAGACATTGAGTTTGTCTTCGACTTAGAAGTAAGACAACTGCTGGGTGAGTTAAATGGGCTTGGCCCAAAGATTTGACGTCGTCTGGGCTACCGAAGGGCACATAACTTATAATGAAAAGTTGAATATAGTAATGACCAGTCGCGATTGTACATGGTTAATGTAGCCGATTTCAATTCGCAAAAAGACCAGGCAAAAATCCAAAAGTGGAAAAACTGTTCCAATGCTGCTGGTAAGAGGCTAATCCGACGTATTTTTGGACGAGAAATCGAATGGTGCAAACCGCGTTGCTCTCCGACCAATACTTTTGGCTGTAGCCACAAATGAATAATCATTGATGTCAAGATCACGTGCTCAGCAACGGCTCTTACTCCATGGAAACCAACGAAATTTGCAATTTTTCAACAGCTGGAGATGCCTGGCCCAATTGCGCATCTTTTGGCACCTTATTGATGTGGGTCAGTGTTCAATTGTACTGTTTACAGCAGACTGTATCAAGTACCTTGTGTTTTTTTTATATACAAATGGTGTGGTTTTTCTACATATAGATAAAGACATTGAGTTTGTCTTCGACTTAGAAGTAAGACATTTGCTGGGTGAGTTAAATGAGCTTGGCCCAAAGATTTGACGTCGTCTGGGCTACCGAAGGGCACATAACTTATAATGAAAAGTTGAATATAGTAATGACCAGTCGCGATTGTACATAGTTAATGTAGCCGATTTCAATTCGCAAAAAGACCAGGCAAAAATCCAAAAGTAGAAAAACTGTTCCAATGCTGCTGGTAAGAGGCTAATCCGACGTATTTTGTGACGAGAAATCGAATGGTGCAAACCGCGTTGCTCTCCGACCAATACTTTTGGCTGTAGCCACAAATGAATAATCATTGATGTCAAGATCACGTGCCCAGCAACGGCTCTTACTCCATGGAAACCAAGGAAATTTGCAATTTCTCAACAGCTGGAGATGCCTGGCCCAATTGCGCATCTTTTGGCACCTTATTGATGTGGGTCAGTGTTCAATTGTACTTTTTACAGCAGACTGTATCATGTACCTTGTGTTTTTTTTATATACAAATGGTGTGGTTTTTCTACATGTAGATAAAGACATTGAGTTTGTCTTCGACTTAGAAGTAAGACAACTGCTGGGTGAGTTAAATGGGCTTGGCCCAAAGATTTGACGTCGTCTGGGCTACCGAAGGGCACATAACTTATAATGAAAAGTTGAATATAGTAATGACCAGTCGCGATTGTACATGGTTAATGTAGCCGATTTCAATTCGCAAAAAGACCAGGCAAAAATCCAAAAGTGGAAAAACTGTTCCAATGCTGCTGGTAAGAGGCTAATCCGACGTATTTTTGGACGAGAAATCGAATGGTGCAAACCGCGTTGCTCTCCGACCAATACTTTTGGCTGTAGCCACAAATGAATAATCATTGATGTCAAGATCACGTGCTCAGCAACGGCTCTTACTCCATGGAAACCAACGAAATTTGCAATTTTTCAACAGCTGGAGATGCCTGGCCCAATTGCGCATCTTTTGGCACCTTATTGATGTGGGTCAGTGTTCAATTGTACTGTTTACAGCAGACTGTATCAAGTACCTTGTGTTTTTTTTATATACAAATGGTGTGGTTTTTCTACATATAGATAAAGACATTGAGTTTGTCTTCGACTTAGAAGTAAGACATTTGCTGGGTGAGTTAAATGAGCTTGGCCCAAAGATTTGACGTCGTCTGGGCTACCGAAGGGCACATAACTTATAATGAAAAGTTGAATATAGTAATGACCAGTCGCGATTGTACATAGTTAATGTAGCCGATTTCAATTCGCAAAAAGACCAGGCAAAAATCCAAAAGTAGAAAAACTGTTCCAATGCTGCTGGTAAGAGGCTAATCCGACGTATTTTGTGACGAGAAATCGAATGGTGCAAACCGCGTTGCTCTCCGACCAATACTTTTGGCTGTAGCCACAAATGAATAATCATTGATGTCAAGATCACGTGCCCAGCAACGGCTCTTACTCCATGGAAACCAAGGAAATTTGCAATTTCTCAACAGCTGAAGATGCCTGGCCCAATTGCGCATCTTTTGGCACCTTATTGATGTGGGTCAGTGTTCAATTGTACTTTTTACAGCAGACTGTATCATGTACCTTGTGTTTTTTTTATATACAAATGGTGTGGTTTTTCTACATGTAGATAAAGACATTGAGTTTGTCTTCGACTTAGAAGTAAGACATTTGCTGGGTGAGTTAAATGGGCTTGGCCCAAAGATTTGACGTCGTCTGGGCTACCGAAGGGCACATAACTTATAATGAAAAGTTGAATATAGTAATGACCAGTCGCGATTGTACATAGTTAATGTAGCCGATTTCAATTCGCAAAAAGACCAGGCAAAAATCCAAAAGTAGAAAAACTGTTCCAATGCTGCTGGTAAGAGGCTAATCCGACGTATTTTTGGACGAGAAATCGAATGGTGCAAACCGCGTTGCTCTCCGACCAATACTTTTGGCTGTAGCCACAAATGAATAATCATTGATGTCAAGATCACGTGCTCAGCAACGGCTCTTACTCCATGGAAACCAACGAAATTTGCAATTTTTCAACAGCTGGAGATGCCTGGCCCAATTGCGCATCTTTTGGCACCTTATTGATGTGGGTCAGTGTTCAATTGTACTGTTTACAGCAGACTGTATCATGTACCTTGTGTTTTTTTTATATACAAATGGTGTGGTTTTTCTACATGTAGATAAAGACATTGAGTTTGTCTTCGACTTAGAAGTAAGACAACTGCTGGGTGAGTTAAATGGGCTTGGCCCAAAGATTTGACGTCGTCTGGGCTACCGAAGGGCACATAACTTATAATGAAAAGTTGAATATAGTAATGACCAGTCGCGATTGTACATAGTTAATGTAGCCGATTTCAATTCGCAAAAAGACCTGGCAAAAATCCAAAAGTGGAAAAACTGTTCCAATGCTGCTGGTAAGAGGCTAATCCGACGTATTTTTTGACGAGAAATCGAATGGTGCAAACCGCGTTGCTCTCCGACCAATACTTTTGGCTGTAGCCACAAATGAATAATCATTGATGTCAAGATCACGTGCCCAGCAACGGCTCTTACTCCATGGAAACCAAGGAAATTTGCAATTTTTCAACAGTTGGAGATGTCTGGCCCAATTGCGCATCTTTTGGCACCTTATTGATGTGGGTCAGTGTTCAATTGTACTTTTTTACAGCAGACTGTATCATGTACCTTGTGTTTTTTTATATACAAATGGTGTGGTTTTTCTACATGTAGATAAAGACATTGAGATTTTCTTCGACTTTAGAAGTAAGACAACTGCTGGGTGAGTTAAATGGGCTTGGCCCAAAGATTTGACGTCGTCTGGGCTACCGAAGGGCACATAACTTATAATGAAAAGTTGAATATAGTAATGACCAGTCGCGATTGTACATCGTTAATGTAGCCGATTTCAATTCGCAAAAAGATTCAGGTAAAAATCCAAAAGTGGAAAAACTGTTCCAATGCTGCTGGTAAGAGGCTAATCCGACGTATTTTTGGACGAGAAATCGAATGGTGCAAACCGCGTTGCTCTCCGACCAATACTTTTGGCTGTAGCCCACAAATGAATAATCATTGATGTCAAGATTCACGTGCTCAGCAACGGCTCTTACTCCATGGAAACCAACGAAATTTGCAATTTTTCAACAGCTGGAGATGCCTGGCCCAATTGCGCATCTTTTGGCACCTTATTGATGTGGGTCAGTGTTCAATTGTACTGTTTACAGCAGACTGTATCATGTACCTTGTGTTTTTTTTATATACAAATGGTGTGGTTTTTTCTACATGTAGATAAAGACATTGAGTTTGTCTTCGACTTAGAAGTAAGACAACTGCTGGGTGAGTTAAATGGGCTTGGCCCAAAGATTTGACGTCGTCTGGGCTACCGAAGGGCACATAACTTATAATGAAAAGTTGAATATAGTAATGACCAGTCGCGATTGTACATAGTTAATGTAGCCGATTTCAATTCGCAAAAGACCTGGCAAAAATCCAAAAGTGGAAAAACTGTTCCAATGCTGCTGGTAAGAGGCTAATCCGACGTATTTTTTGACGAGAAATCGAATGGTGCAAACCGCGTTGCTCTCCGACCAATACTTTTGGCTGTAGCCACAAATGAATAATCATTGATGTCAAGATCACGTGCCCAGCAACGGCTCTTACTCCATGGAAACCAAGGAAATTTGCAATTTTTCAACAGTTGGAGATGTCTGGCCCAATTGCGCATCTTTTGGCACCTTATTGATGTGGGTCAGTGTTCAATTGTACTTTTTTACAGCAGACTGTATCATGTACCTTGTGTTTTTTTATATACAAATGGTGTGGTTTTTTCTACATGTAGATAAAGACATTGAGATTTTCTTCGACTTAGAAGTAAGACAACTGCTGGGTGAGTTAAATGGGCTTGGCCCAAAAATTTGACGTCGTCTGGCTACCGAAGGGCACATAACTTATAATGAAAAGTTGAATATAGTAATGACCAGTCGCGATTGTACATCGTTAATGTAGCCGATTTCAATTCGCAAAAAGATCAGGTAAAAATCCAAAAGTGGAAAAACTGTTCCAATGCTGCTGGTAAGAGGCTAATCCGAGGTATTTTTTGACGAGAAATCGAATGGTGCAAACCGCGTTGCTCTCCGACCAATACTTTTGGCTGTAGCCACAAATGAATAATCATTGATGTCAAGATCACGTGCCCAGCAACGGCTCTTACTCCATGGAAACCAAGGAAATTTGCAATTTTTCAACAGCTGGAGATGTCTGGCCCAATTGCGCATCTTTTGGCACCTTATTGATGTGGGTCAGTGTTCAATTGTACTTTTTTACAGCAGACTGTATCATGTACCTTGTGTTTTTTTATATACAAATGGTTTGGTTTTTCTACATGTAGATAAAGACATTGAGTTTGTCTTCGACTTAGAAGTAAGACATTTGCTGGGTGAGTTAAATGGGCTTGGCCCAAAGATTTGACGTCGTCTGGGCTACCGAAGGGCACATAACTTATAATGAAAAGTTGAATATAGTAATGACCAGTCGCGATTGTACATCGTTAATGTAGCCGATTTCAATTCGCAAAAAGATCAGGTAAAAATCCAAAAGTGGAAAAACTGTTCCAATGCTGCTGGTAAGAGGCTAATCCGACGTATTTTTGGACGAGAAATCGAATGGTGCAAACCGCGTTGCTCTCCGACCAATACTTTTGGCTGTAGCCACAAATGAATAATCATTGATGTCAAGATCACGTGCTCAGCAACGGCTCTTACTCCATGGAAACCAACGAAATTTGCAATTTTTCAACAGCTGGAGATGCCTGGCCCAATTGCGCATCTTTTGGCACCTTATTGATGTGGGTCAGTGTTCAATTGTACTGTTTACAGCAGACTGTATCATGTACCTTGTGTTTTTTTTATATACAAATGGTGTGGTTTTTCTACATGTAGATAAAGACATTGAGTTTGTCTTCGACTTAGAAGTAAGACAACTGCTGGGTGAGTTAAATGGGCTTGGCCCAAAGATTTGACGTCGTCTGGGCTACCGAAGGGCACATAACTTATAATGAAAAGTTGAATATAGTAATGACCAGTCGCGATTGTACATAGTTAATGTAGCCGATTTCAATTCGCAAAAAGACCTGGCAAAAATCCAAAAGTGGAAAAACTGTTCCAATGCTGCTGGTAAGAGGCTAATCCGACGTATTTTTTGACGAGAAATCGAATGGTGCAAACCGCGTTGCTCTCCGACCAATACTTTTGGCTGTAGCCACAAATGAATAATCATTGATGTCAAGATCACGTGCCCAGCAACGGCTCTTACTCCATGGAAACCAAGGAAATTTGCAATTTTTCAACAGTTGGAGATGTCTGGCCCAATTGCGCATCTTTTGGCACCTTATTGATGTGGGTCAGTGTTCAATTGTACTTTTTTACAGCAGACTGTATCATGTACCTTGTGTTTTTTTATATACAAATGGTGTGGTTTTTCTACATGTAGATAAAGACATTGAGATTTTCTTCGACTTAGAAGTAAGACAACTGCTGGGTGAGTTAAATGGGCTTGGCCCAAAGATTTGACGTCGTCTGGGCTACCGAAGGGCACATAACTTATAATGAAAAGTTGAATATAGTAATGACCAGTCGCGATTGTACATCGTTAATGTAGCCGATTTCAATTCGCAAAAAGATCAGGTAAAAATCCAAAAGTGGAAAAACTGTTCCAATGCTGCTGGTAAGAGGCTAATCCGAGGTATTTTTTGACGAGAAATCGAATGGTGCAAACCGCGTTGCTCTCCGACCAATACTTTTGGCTGTAGCCACAAATGAATAATCATTGATGTCAAGATCACGTGCCCAGCAACGGCTCTTACTCCATGGAAACCAAGGAAATTTGCAATTTTTCAACAGCTGGAGATGCCTGGCCCAATTGCGCATCTTTTGGCACCTTATTGATGTGGGTCAGTGTTCAATTGTACTTTTTTACAGCAGACTGTATCATGTACCTTGTGTTTTTTTATATACAAATGGTGTGGTTTTTCTACATGTAGATAAAGACATTGAGTTTGTCTTCGACTTAGAAGTAAGACATTTGCTGGGTGAGTTAAATGGGCTTGGCCCAAAGATTTGACGTCGTCTGGGCTACCGAAGGGCACATAACTTATAATGAAAAGTTGAATATAGTAATGACCAGTCGCGATTGTACATAGTTAATGTAGCCGATTTCAATTCGCAAAAATACCAGGCAAAAATCCAAAAGTGGAAAAACTGTTCCAATGCTGCTAGTAAGAGGCTAATCCGACGTATTTTTTGACGAGAAATCGAATGGTGCAAACCGCGTTGCTCTCCGACCAGTACTTTTGGCTGTAGCCACAAATGAATAATCATTGATGTCAAGATCACGTGCCCAGCAACGGCTCTTACTCCATGGAAACCAAGGAAATTTGCAATTTTTCAACAGTTGGAGATGTCTGGCCCAATTGCGCATCTTTTGGCACCTTATTGATGTGGGTCAGTGTTCAATTGTACTTTTTTACAGCAGACTGTATCATGTACCTTGTGTTTTTTTATATACAAATGGTGTGGTTTTTCTACATGTAGATAAAGACATTGAGATTTTCTTCGACTTAGAAGTAAGACAACTGCTGGGTGAGTTAAATGGGCTTGGCCCAAAGATTTGACGTCGTCTGGGCTACCGAAGGGCACATAACTTATAATGAAAAGTTGAATATAGTAATGACCAGTCGCGATTGTACATCGTTAATGTAGCCGATTTCAATTCGCAAAAAGATCAGGTAAAAATCCAAAAGTGGAAAAACTGTTCCAATGCTGCTGGTAAGAGGCTAATCCGAGGTATTTTTTTGACGAGAAATCGAATGGTGCAAACCGCGTTGCTCTCCGACCAATACTTTTGGCTGTAGCCACAAATGAATAATCATTGATGTCAAGATCACGTGCCCAGCAACGGCTCTTACTCCATGGAAACCAAGGAAATTTGCAATTTTTCAACAGCTGGAGATGTCTGGCCCAATTGCGCATCTTTTGGCACCTTATTGATGTGGGTCAGTGTTCAATTGTACTTTTTACAGCAGACTGTATCAAGTACCTTGTGTTTTTTTTATATACAAATGGTGTGGTTTTTCTACATATAGATAAAGACATTGAGTTTGTCTTCGACTTAAAAGTAAGACATTTGCTGGGTGAGTTAAATGGGCTTGGCCCAAAGATTTGACGTCGTCTGGGCTACCGAAGGGCACATAACTTATAATGAAAAGTTGAATATAGTAATGACCAGTCGCGATTGTACATAGTTAATGTAGCCGATTTCAATTCGCAAAAAGACCAGGCAAAAATCCAAAAGTAGAAAAACTGTTCCAATGCTGCTGATAAGAGGCTAATCCGACGTATTTTTGGACGAGAAATCGAATGGTGCAAACCGCGTTGCTCTCCGACCAATACTTTTGGCTGTAGCCACAAATGAATAATCATTGATGTCAAGATCACGTGCCCAGCAACGGCTCTTACTCCATGGAAACCAAGGAAATTTGCAATTTTTCAACAGCTGGAGATGTCTGGCCCAATTGCGCATCTTTTGGCACCTTATTGATGTGGGTCAGTGTTCAATTGTACTTTTTTACAGCAGACTGTATCATGTACCTTGTGTTTTTTTATATACAAATGGTGTGGTTTTTCTACATGTAGATAAAGACATTGAGATTTTCTTCGACTTAGAAATAAGACAACTGCTGGGTGAGTTAAATGGGCTTGGCCCAAAGATTTGACGTCGTCTGGGCTACCGAAGGGCACATAACTTATAATGAAAAGTTGAATATAGTAATGACCAGTCGCGATTGTACATCGTTAATGTAGCCGATTTCAATTCGCAAAAAGATCAGGTAAAAATCCAAAAGTGGAAAAACTGTTCCAATGCTGCTGGTAAGAGGCTAATCCGAGGTATTTTTTTGACGAGAAATCGAATGGTGCAAACCGCGTTGCTCTCCGACCAATACTTTTGGCTGTAGCCACAAATGAATAATCATTGATGTCAAGATCACGTGCCCAGCAACGGCTCTTACTCCATGGAAACCAAGGAAATTTGCAATTTTTCAACAGTTGGAGATGTCTGGCCCAATTGCGCATCTTTTGGCACCTTATTGATGTGGGTCAGTGTTCAATTGTACTTTTTTACAGCAGACTGTATCATGTACCTTGTGTTTTTTTATATACAAATGGTGTGGTTTTTCTACATGTAGATAAAGACATTGAGATTTTCTTCGACTTAGAAGTAAGACAACTGCTGGGTGAGTTAAATGGGCTTGGCCCAAAGATTTGACGTCGTCTGGGCTACCGAAGGGCACATAACTTATAATGAAAAGTTGAATATAGTAATGACCAGTCGCGATTGTACATCGTTAATGTAGCCGATTTCAATTCGCAAAAAGATCAGGTAAAAATCCAAAAGTGGAAAAACTGTTCCAATGCTGCTGGTAAGAGGCTAATCCGAGGTATTTTTTGACGAGAAATCGAATGGTGCAAACCGCGTTGCTCTCCGACCAATACTTTTGGCTGTAGCCACAAATGAATAATCATTGATGTCAAGATCACGTGCCCAGCAACGGCTCTTACTCCATGGAAACCAAGGAAATTTGCAATTTTTCAACAGCTGGAGATGTCTGGCCCAATTGCGCATCTTTTGGCACCTTATTGATGTGGGTCAGTGTTCAATTGTACTTTTTACAGCAGACTGTATCAAGTACCTTGTGTTTTTTTTATATACAAATGGTGTGGTTTTTCTACATATAGATAAAGACATTGAGTTTGTCTTCGACTTAGAAGTAAGACATTTGCTGGGTGAGTTAAATGGGCTTGGCCCAAAGATTTGACGTCGTCTGGGCTACCGAAGGGCACATAACTTATAATGAAAAGTTGAATATAGTAATGACCAGTCGCGATTGTACATCGTTAATGTAGCCGATTTCAATTCGCAAAAAGATCAGGTAAAAATCCAAAAGTGGAAAAACTGTTCCAATGCTGCTGGTAAGAGGCTAATCCGAGGTATTTTTTGACGAGAAATCGAATGGTGCAAACCGCGTTGCTCTCCGACCAATACTTTTGGCTGTAGCCACAAATGAATAATCATTGATGTCAAGATCACGTGCCCAGCAACGGCTCTTACTCCATGGAAACCAAGGAAATTTGCAATTTTTCAACAGCTGGAGATGCCTGGCCCAATTGCGCATCTTTTGGCACCTTATTGATGTGGGTCAGTGTTCAATTGTACTTTTTTACAGCAGACTGTATCATGTACCTTGTGTTTTTTTATATACAAATGGTGTGGTTTTTCTACATGTAGATAAAGACATTGAGTTTGTCTTCGACTTAGAAGTAAGACATTTGCTGGGTGAGTTAAATGGGCTTGGCCCAAAGATTTGACGTCGTCTGGGCTACCGAAGGGCACATAACTTATAATGAAAAGTTGAATATAGTAATGACCAGTCGCGATTGTACATAGTTAATGTAGCCGATTTCAATTCGCAAAAATACCAGGCAAAAATCCAAAAGTGGAAAAACTGTTCCAATGCTGCTAGTAAGAGGCTAATCCGACGTATTTTTTGACGAGAAATCGAATGGTGCAAACCGCGTTGCTCTCCGACCAGTACTTTTGGCTGTAGCCACAAATGAATAATCATTGATGTCAAGATCACGTGCCCAGCAACGGCTCTTACTCCATGGAAACCAAGGAAATTTGCAATTTTTCAACAGTTGGAGATGTCTGGCCCAATTGCGCATCTTTTGGCACCTTATTGATGTGGGTCAGTGTTCAATTGTACTTTTTTACAGCAGACTGTATCATGTACCTTGTGTTTTTTTATATACAAATGGTGTGGTTTTTCTACATGTAGATAAAGACATTGAGATTTTCTTCGACTTAGAAGTAAGACAACTGCTGGGTGAGTTAAATGGGCTTGGCCCAAAGATTTGACGTCGTCTGGGCTACCGAAGGGCACATAACTTATAATGAAAAGTTGAATATAGTAATGACCAGTCGCGATTGTACATCGTTAATGTAGCCGATTTCAATTCGCAAAAAGATCAGGTAAAAATCCAAAAGTGGAAAAACTGTTCCAATGCTGCTGGTAAGAGGCTAATCCGAGGTATTTTTTGACGAGAAATCGAATGGTGCAAACCGCGTTGCTCTCCGACCAATACTTTTGGCTGTAGCCACAAATGAATAATCATTGATGTCAAGATCACGTGCCCAGCAACGGCTCTTACTCCATGGAAACCAAGGAAATTTGCAATTTTTCAACAGCTGGAGATGTCTGGCCCAATTGCGCATCTTTTGGCACCTTATTGATGTGGGTCAGTGTTCAATTGTACTTTTTACAGCAGACTGTATCAAGTACCTTGTGTTTTTTTTATATACAAATGGTGTGGTTTTTCTACATATAGATAAAGACATTGAGTTTGTCTTCGACTTAAAAGTAAGACATTTGCTGGGTGAGTTAAATGGGCTTGGCCCAAAGATTTGACGTCGTCTGGGCTACCGAAGGGCACATAACTTATAATGAAAAGTTGAATATAGTAATGACCAGTCGCGATTGTACATAGTTAATGTAGCCGATTTCAATTCGCAAAAAGACCAGGCAAAAATCCAAAAGTAGAAAAACTGTTCCAATGCTGCTGGTAAGAGGCTAATCCGACGTATTTTTGGACGAGAAATCGAATGGTGCAAACCGCGTTGCTCTCCGACCAATACTTTTGGCTGTAGCCACAAATGAATAATCATTGATGTCAAGATCACGTGCCCAGCAACGGCTCTTACTCCATGGAAACCAAGGAAATTTGCAATTTTTCAACAGCTGGAGATGTCTGGCCCAATTGCGCATCTTTTGGCACCTTATTGATGTGGGTCAGTGTTCAATTGTACTTTTTTACAGCAGACTGTATCATGTACCTTGTGTTTTTTTATATACAAATGGTGTGGTTTTTCTACATGTAGATAAAGACATTGAGATTTTCTTCGACTTAGAAATAAGACAACTGCTGGGTGAGTTAAATGGGCTTGGCCCAAAGATTTGACGTCGTCTGGGCTACCGAAGGGCACATAACTTATAATGAAAAGTTGAATATAGTAATGACCAGTCGCGATTGTACATCGTTAATGTAGCCGATTTCAATTCGCAAAAAGATCAGGTAAAAATCCAAAAGTGGAAAAACTGTTCCAATGCTGCTGGTAAGAGGCTAATCCGAGGTATTTTTTTGACGAGAAATCGAATGGTGCAAACCGCGTTGCTCTCCGACCAATACTTTTGGCTGTAGCCACAAATGAATAATCATTGATGTCAAGATCACGTGCCCAGCAACGGCTCTTACTCCATGGAAACCAAGGAAATTTGCAATTTTTCAACAGTTGGAGATGTCTGGCCCAATTGCGCATCTTTTGGCACCTTATTGATGTGGGTCAGTGTTCAATTGTACTTTTTTACAGCAGACTGTATCATGTACCTTGTGTTTTTTTATATACAAATGGTGTGGTTTTTCTACATGTAGATAAAGACATTGAGATTTTCTTCGACTTAGAAGTAAGACAACTGCTGGGTGAGTTAAATGGGCTTGGCCCAAAGATTTGACGTCGTCTGGGCTACCGAAGGGCACATAACTTATAATGAAAAGTTGAATATAGTAATGACCAGTCGCGATTGTACATCGTTAATGTAGCCGATTTCAATTCGCAAAAAGATCAGGTAAAAATCCAAAAGTGGAAAAACTGTTCCAATGCTGCTGGTAAGAGGCTAATCCGAGGTATTTTTTGACGAGAAATCGAATGGTGCAAACCGCGTTGCTCTCCGACCAATACTTTTGGCTGTAGCCACAAATGAATAATCATTGATGTCAAGATCACGTGCCCAGCAACGGCTCTTACTCCATGGAAACCAAGGAAATTTGCAATTTCTCAACAGCTGAAGATGCCTGGCCCAATTGCGCATCTTTTGGCACCTTATTGATGTGGGTCAGTGTTCAATTGTACTTTTTACAGCAGACTGTATCATGTACCTTGTGTTTTTTTTATATACAAATGGTGTGGTTTTTCTACATGTAGATAAAGACATTGAGTTTGTCTTCGACTTAGAAGTAAGACATTTGCTGGGTGAGTTAAATGGGCTTGGCCCAAAGATTTGACGTCGTCTGGGCTACCGAAGGGCACATAACTTATAATGAAAAGTTGAATATAGTAATGACCAGTCGCGATTGTACATAGTTAATGTAGCCGATTTCAATTCGCAAAAAGACCAGGCAAAAATCCAAAAGTAGAAAAACTGTTCCAATGCTGCTGGTAAGAGGCTAATCCGACGTATTTTTGGACGAGAAATCGAATGGTGCAAACCGCGTTGCTCTCCGACCAATACTTTTGGCTGTAGCCACAAATGAATAATCATTGATGTCAAGATCACGTGCTCAGCAACGGCTCTTACTCCATGGAAACCAACGAAATTTGCAATTTTTCAACAGCTGGAGATGCCTGGCCCAATTGCGCATCTTTTGGCACCTTATTGATGTGGGTCAGTGTTCAATTGTACTGTTTACAGCAGACTGTATCATGTACCTTGTGTTTTTTTTATATACAAATGGTGTGGTTTTTCTACATGTAGATAAAGACATTGAGTTTGTCTTCGACTTAGAAGTAAGACAACTGCTGGGTGAGTTAAATGGGCTTGGCCCAAAGATTTGACGTCGTCTGGGCTACCGAAGGGCACATAACTTATAATGAAAAGTTGAATATAGTAATGACCAGTCGCGATTGTACATAGTTAATGTAGCCGATTTCAATTCGCAAAAAGACCTGGCAAAAATCCAAAAGTGGAAAAACTGTTCCAATGCTGCTGGTAAGAGGCTAATCCGACGTATTTTTTGACGAGAAATCGAATGGTGCAAACCGCGTTGCTCTCCGACCAATACTTTTGGCTGTAGCCACAAATGAATAATCATTGATGTCAAGATCACGTGCCCAGCAACGGCTCTTACTCCATGGAAACCAAGGAAACTTGCAATTTTTCAACAGTTGGAGATGTCTGGCCCAATTGCGCATCTTTTGGCACCTTATTGATGTGGGTCAGTGTTCAATTGTACTTTTTTACAGCAGACTGTATCATGTACCTTGTGTTTTTTTATATACAAATGGTGTGGTTTTTCTACATGTAGATAAAGACATTGAGATTTTCTTCGACTTAGAAGTAAGACAACTGCTGGGTGAGTTAAATGGGCTTGGCCCAAAGATTTGACGTCGTCTGGGCTACCGAAGGGCACATAACTTATAATGAAAAGTTGAATATAGTAATGACCAGTCGCGATTGTACATCGTTAATGTAGCCGATTTCAATTCGCAAAAAGATCAGGTAAAAATCCAAAAGTGGAAAAACTGTTCCAATGCTGCTGGTAAGAGGCTAATCCGACGTATTTTTGGACGAGAAATCGAATGGTGCAAACCGCGTTGCTCTCCGACCAATACTTTTGGCTGTAGCCACAAATGAATAATCATTGATGTCAAGATCACGTGCTCAGCAACGGCTCTTACTCCATGGAAACCAACGAAATTTGCAATTTTTCAACAGCTGGAGATGCCTGGCCCAATTGCGCATCTTTTGGCACCTTATTGATGTGGGTCAGTGTTCAATTGTACTGTTTACAGCAGACTGTATCATGTACCTTGTGTTTTTTTTATATACAAATGGTGTGGTTTTTCTACATGTAGATAAAGACATTGAGTTTGTCTTCGACTTAGAAGTAAGACAACTGCTGGGTGAGTTAAATGGGCTTGGCCCAAAGATTTGACGTCGTCTGGGCTACCGAAGGGCACATAACTTATAATGAAAAGTTGAATATAGTAATGACCAGTCGCGATTGTACATAGTTAATGTAGCCGATTTCAATTCGCAAAAAGACCTGGCAAAAATCCAAAAGTGGAAAAACTGTTCCAATGCTGCTGGTAAGAGGCTAATCCGACGTATTTTTTGACGAGAAATCGAATGGTGCAAACCGCGTTGCTCTCCGACCAATACTTTTGGCTGTAGCCACAAATGAATAATCATTGATGTCAAGATCACGTGCCCAGCAACGGCTCTTACTCCATGGAAACCAAGGAAATTTGCAATTTTTCAACAGTTGGAGATGTCTGGCCCAATTGCGCATCTTTTGGCACCTTATTGATGTGGGTCAGTGTTCAATTGTACTTTTTTACAGCAGACTGTATCATGTACCTTGTGTTTTTTTATATACAAATGGTGTGGTTTTTCTACATGTAGATAAAGACATTGAGATTTTCTTCGACTTAGAAGTAAGACAACTGCTGGGTGAGTTAAATGGGCTTGGCCCAAAGATTTGACGTCGTCTGGGCTACCGAAGGGCACATAACTTATAATGAAAAGTTGAATATAGTAATGACCAGTCGCGATTGTACATCGTTAATGTAGCCGATTTCAATTCGCAAAAAGATCAGGTAAAAATCCAAAAGTGGAAAAACTGTTCCAATGCTGCTGGTAAGAGGCTAATCCGAGGTATTTTTTGACGAGAAATCGAATGGTGCAAACCGCGTTGCTCTCCGACCAATACTTTTGGCTGTAGCCACAAATGAATAATCATTGATGTCAAGATCACGTGCCCAGCAACGGCTCTTACTCCATGGAAACCAAGGAAATTTGCAATTTTTCAACAGCTGGAGATGTCTGGCCCAATTGCGCATCTTTTGGCACCTTATTGATGTGGGTCAGTGTTCAATTGTACTTTTTTACAGCAGACTGTATCATGTACCTTGTGTTTTTTTATATACAAATGGTTTGGTTTTTCTACATGTAGATAAAGACATTGAGTTTGTCTTCGACTTAGAAGTAAGACATTTGCTGGGTGAGTTAAATGGGCTTGGCCCAAAGATTTGACGTCGTCTGGGCTACCGAAGGGCACATAACTTATAATGAAAAGTTGAATATAGTAATGACCAGTCGCGATTGTACATCGTTAATGTAGCCGATTTCAATTCGCAAAAAGATCAGGTAAAAATCCAAAAGTGGAAAAACTGTTCCAATGCTGCTGGTAAGAGGCTAATCCGACGTATTTTTGGACGAGAAATCGAATGGTGCAAACCGCGTTGCTCTCCGACCAATACTTTTGGCTGTAGCCACAAATGAATAATCATTGATGTCAAGATCACGTGCTCAGCAACGGCTCTTACTCCATGGAAACCAACGAAATTTGCAATTTTTCAACAGCTGGAGATGCCTGGCCCAATTGCGCATCTTTTGGCACCTTATTGATGTGGGTCAGTGTTCAATTGTACTGTTTACAGCAGACTGTATCATGTACCTTGTGTTTTTTTTATATACAAATGGTGTGGTTTTTCTACATGTAGATAAAGACATTGAGTTTGTCTTCGACTTAGAAGTAAGACAACTGCTGGGTGAGTTAAATGGGCTTGGCCCAAAGATTTGACGTCGTCTGGGCTACCGAAGGGCACATAACTTATAATGAAAAGTTGAATATAGTAATGACCAGTCGCGATTGTACATAGTTAATGTAGCCGATTTCAATTCGCAAAAAGACCTGGCAAAAATCCAAAAGTGGAAAAACTGTTCCAATGCTGCTGGTAAGAGGCTAATCCGACGTATTTTTTGACGAGAAATCGAATGGTGCAAACCGCGTTGCTCTCCGACCAATACTTTTGGCTGTAGCCACAAATGAATAATCATTGATGTCAAGATCACGTGCCCAGCAACGGCTCTTACTCCATGGAAACCAAGGAAATTTGCAATTTTTCAACAGTTGGAGATGTCTGGCCCAATTGCGCATCTTTTGGCACCTTATTGATGTGGGTCAGTGTTCAATTGTACTTTTTTACAGCAGACTGTATCATGTACCTTGTGTTTTTTTATATACAAATGGTGTGGTTTTTCTACATGTAGATAAAGACATTGAGATTTTCTTCGACTTAGAAGTAAGACAACTGCTGGGTGAGTTAAATGGGCTTGGCCCAAAGATTTGACGTCGTCTGGGCTACCGAAGGGCACATAACTTATAATGAAAAGTTGAATATAGTAATGACCAGTCGCGATTGTACATCGTTAATGTAGCCGATTTCAATTCGCAAAAAGATCAGGTAAAAATCCAAAAGTGGAAAAACTGTTCCAATGCTGCTGGTAAGAGGCTAATCCGAGGTATTTTTTGACGAGAAATCGAATGGTGCAAACCGCGTTGCTCTCCGACCAATACTTTTGGCTGTAGCCACAAATGAATAATCATTGATGTCAAGATCACGTGCCCAGCAACGGCTCTTACTCCATGGAAACCAAGGAAATTTGCAATTTTTCAACAGCTGGAGATGCCTGGCCCAATTGCGCATCTTTTGGCACCTTATTGATGTGGGTCAGTGTTCAATTGTACTTTTTTACAGCAGACTGTATCATGTACCTTGTGTTTTTTTATATACAAATGGTGTGGTTTTTCTACATGTAGATAAAGACATTGAGTTTGTCTTCGACTTAGAAGTAAGACATTTGCTGGGTGAGTTAAATGGGCTTGGCCCAAAGATTTGACGTCGTCTGGGCTACCGAAGGGCACATAACTTATAATGAAAAGTTGAATATAGTAATGACCAGTCGCGATTGTACATAGTTAATGTAGCCGATTTCAATTCGCAAAAATACCAGGCAAAAATCCAAAAGTGGAAAAACTGTTCCAATGCTGCTAGTAAGAGGCTAATCCGACGTATTTTTTGACGAGAAATCGAATGGTGCAAACCGCGTTGCTCTCCGACCAGTACTTTTGGCTGTAGCCACAAATGAATAATCATTGATGTCAAGATCACGTGCCCAGCAACGGCTCTTACTCCATGGAAACCAAGGAAATTTGCAATTTTTCAACAGTTGGAGATGTCTGGCCCAATTGCGCATCTTTTGGCACCTTATTGATGTGGGTCAGTGTTCAATTGTACTTTTTTACAGCAGACTGTATCATGTACCTTGTGTTTTTTTATATACAAATGGTGTGGTTTTTCTACATGTAGATAAAGACATTGAGATTTTCTTCGACTTAGAAGTAAGACAACTGCTGGGTGAGTTAAATGGGCTTGGCCCAAAGATTTGACGTCGTCTGGGCTACCGAAGGGCACATAACTTATAATGAAAAGTTGAATATAGTAATGACCAGTCGCGATTGTACATCGTTAATGTAGCCGATTTCAATTCGCAAAAAGATCAGGTAAAAATCCAAAAGTGGAAAAACTGTTCCAATGCTGCTGGTAAGAGGCTAATCCGAGGTATTTTTTTGACGAGAAATCGAATGGTGCAAACCGCGTTGCTCTCCGACCAATACTTTTGGCTGTAGCCACAAATGAATAATCATTGATGTCAAGATCACGTGCCCAGCAACGGCTCTTACTCCATGGAAACCAAGGAAATTTGCAATTTTTCAACAGCTGGAGATGTCTGGCCCAATTGCGCATCTTTTGGCACCTTATTGATGTGGGTCAGTGTTCAATTGTACTTTTTACAGCAGACTGTATCAAGTACCTTGTGTTTTTTTTATATACAAATGGTGTGGTTTTTCTACATATAGATAAAGACATTGAGTTTGTCTTCGACTTAAAAGTAAGACATTTGCTGGGTGAGTTAAATGGGCTTGGCCCAAAGATTTGACGTCGTCTGGGCTACCGAAGGGCACATAACTTATAATGAAAAGTTGAATATAGTAATGACCAGTCGCGATTGTACATAGTTAATGTAGCCGATTTCAATTCGCAAAAAGACCAGGCAAAAATCCAAAAGTAGAAAAACTGTTCCAATGCTGCTGATAAGAGGCTAATCCGACGTATTTTTGGACGAGAAATCGAATGGTGCAAACCGCGTTGCTCTCCGACCAATACTTTTGGCTGTAGCCACAAATGAATAATCATTGATGTCAAGATCACGTGCCCAGCAACGGCTCTTACTCCATGGAAACCAAGGAAATTTGCAATTTTTCAACAGCTGGAGATGTCTGGCCCAATTGCGCATCTTTTGGCACCTTATTGATGTGGGTCAGTGTTCAATTGTACTTTTTTACAGCAGACTGTATCATGTACCTTGTGTTTTTTTATATACAAATGGTGTGGTTTTTCTACATGTAGATAAAGACATTGAGATTTTCTTCGACTTAGAAATAAGACAACTGCTGGGTGAGTTAAATGGGCTTGGCCCAAAGATTTGACGTCGTCTGGGCTACCGAAGGGCACATAACTTATAATGAAAAGTTGAATATAGTAATGACCAGTCGCGATTGTACATCGTTAATGTAGCCGATTTCAATTCGCAAAAAGATCAGGTAAAAATCCAAAAGTGGAAAAACTGTTCCAATGCTGCTGGTAAGAGGCTAATCCGAGGTATTTTTTTGACGAGAAATCGAATGGTGCAAACCGCGTTGCTCTCCGACCAATACTTTTGGCTGTAGCCACAAATGAATAATCATTGATGTCAAGATCACGTGCCCAGCAACGGCTCTTACTCCATGGAAACCAAGGAAATTTGCAATTTTTCAACAGTTGGAGATGTCTGGCCCAATTGCGCATCTTTTGGCACCTTATTGATGTGGGTCAGTGTTCAATTGTACTTTTTTACAGCAGACTGTATCATGTACCTTGTGTTTTTTTATATACAAATGGTGTGGTTTTTCTACATGTAGATAAAGACATTGAGATTTTCTTCGACTTAGAAGTAAGACAACTGCTGGGTGAGTTAAATGGGCTTGGCCCAAAGATTTGACGTCGTCTGGGCTACCGAAGGGCACATAACTTATAATGAAAAGTTGAATATAGTAATGACCAGTCGCGATTGTACATCGTTAATGTAGCCGATTTCAATTCGCAAAAAGATCAGGTAAAAATCCAAAAGTGGAAAAACTGTTCCAATGCTGCTGGTAAGAGGCTAATCCGAGGTATTTTTTGACGAGAAATCGAATGGTGCAAACCGCGTTGCTCTCCGACCAATACTTTTGGCTGTAGCCACAAATGAATAATCATTGATGTCAAGATCACGTGCCCAGCAACGGCTCTTACTCCATGGAAACCAAGGAAATTTGCAATTTTTCAACAGCTGGAGATGTCTGGCCCAATTGCGCATCTTTTGGCACCTTATTGATGTGGGTCAGTGTTCAATTGTACTTTTTACAGCAGACTGTATCAAGTACCTTGTGTTTTTTTTATATACAAATGGTGTGGTTTTTCTACATATAGATAAAGACATTGAGTTTGTCTTCGACTTAGAAGTAAGACATTTGCTGGGTGAGTTAAATGGGCTTGGCCCAAAGATTTGACGTCGTCTGGGCTACCGAAGGGCACATAACTTATAATGAAAAGTTGAATATAGTAATGACCAGTCGCGATTGTACATCGTTAATGTAGCCGATTTCAATTCGCAAAAAGATCAGGTAAAAATCCAAAAGTGGAAAAACTGTTCCAATGCTGCTGGTAAGAGGCTAATCCGAGGTATTTTTTGACGAGAAATCGAATGGTGCAAACCGCGTTGCTCTCCGACCAATACTTTTGGCTGTAGCCACAAATGAATAATCATTGATGTCAAGATCACGTGCCCAGCAACGGCTCTTACTCCATGGAAACCAAGGAAATTTGCAATTTTTCAACAGCTGGAGATGCCTGGCCCAATTGCGCATCTTTTGGCACCTTATTGATGTGGGTCAGTGTTCAATTGTACTTTTTTACAGCAGACTGTATCATGTACCTTGTGTTTTTTTATATACAAATGGTGTGGTTTTTCTACATGTAGATAAAGACATTGAGTTTGTCTTCGACTTAGAAGTAAGACATTTGCTGGGTGAGTTAAATGGGCTTGGCCCAAAGATTTGACGTCGTCTGGGCTACCGAAGGGCACATAACTTATAATGAAAAGTTGAATATAGTAATGACCAGTCGCGATTGTACATAGTTAATGTAGCCGATTTCAATTCGCAAAAATACCAGGCAAAAATCCAAAAGTGGAAAAACTGTTCCTGCTGGTAAGAGGCTAATCCGAGGTATTTTTTGACGAGAAATCGAATGGTGCAAACCGCGTTGCTCTCCGACCAATACTTTTGGCTGTAGCCACAAATGAATAATCATTGATGTCAAGATCACGTGCCCAGCAACGGCTCTTACTCCATGGAAACCAAGGAAATTTGCAATTTTTCAACAGCTGGAGATGTCTGGCCCAATTGCGCATCTTTTGGCACCTTATTGATGTGGGTCAGTGTTCAATTGTACTTTTTTACAGCAGACTGTATCATGTACCTTGTGTTTTTTTATATACAAATGGTGTGGTTTTTCTACATGTAGATAAAGACATTGAGTTTGTCTTCGACTTAGAAGTAAGACATTTGCTGGGTGAGTTAAATGGGCTTGGCCCAAAGATTTGACGTCGTCTGGGCTACCGAAGGGCACATAACTTATAATGAAAAGTTGAATATAGTAATGACCAGTCGCGATTGTACATAGTTAATGTAGCCGATTTCAATTCGCAAAAATACCAGGCAAAAATCCAAAAGTGGAAAAACTGTTCCAATGCTGCTCGTAAGAGGCTAATCCGACGTATTTTTTGACGAGAAATCGAATGGTGCAAACCGCGTTGCTCTCCGACCAATACTTTTGGCTGTAGCCACAAATGAATAATCATTGATGTCAAGATCACGTGCCCAGCAACGGCTCTTACTCCATGTAAACCATAGAAATTTGCAATTTTTCAACACCTGGAGATGCCTGGCCCAATTGCGCATCTTTTGGCACCTTATTGATGTTCAATTGTACTTTTTACAGCAGACTGTATCAAGTACCTTGTGTTTTTTTTATATACAAATGGTGTGGTTTTTCTACATATAGATAAAGACATTGAGTTTGTCTTCGACTTAGAAGTAAGACATTTGCTGGGTGAGTTAAATGGGCTTGGCCCAAAGATTTGACGTCGTCTGGGCTACCGAAGGGCACATAACTTATAATGAAAAGTTGAATATAGTAATGACCAGTCGCGATTGTACATAGTTAATGTAGCCGATTTCAATTCGCAAAAAGACCAGGCAAAAATCCAAAAGTAGAAAAACTGTTCCAATGCTGCTGGTAAGAGGCTAATCCGACGTATTTTTGGACGAGAAATCGAATGGTGCAAACCGCGTTGCTCTCCGACCAATACTTTTGGCTGTAGCCACAAATGAATAATCATTGATGTCAAGAACACGTGCCCAGCAACGGCTCTTACTCCATGGAAACCAAGGAAATTTGCAATTTTTCAACAGCTGGAGATGTCTGGCCCAATTGCGCATCTTTTGGCACCTTATTGATGTGGGTCAGTGTTCAATTGTACTTTTTACAGCGGACTGTATCAAGTACCTTGTGTTTTTTTTATATACAAATGGTGTGGTTTTTCTACATATAGATAAAGACATTGAGTTTGTCTTCGACTTAGAAGTAAGACATTTGCTGGGTGAGTTAAATGGGCTTGGCCCAAAGATTTGACGTCGTCTGGGCTACCGAAGGGCACATAACTTATAATGAAAAGTTGAATATAGTAATGACCAGTCGCGATTGTACATAGTTAATGTAGCCGATTTCAATTCGCAAAAATACCAGGCAAAAATCCAAAAGTGGAAAAACTGTTCCAATGCTGCTAGTAAGAGGCTAATCCGACGTATTTTTTGACGAGAAATCGAATGGTGCAAACCGCGTTGCTCTCCGACCAATACTTTTGGCTGTAGCCACAAATGAATAATCATTGATGTCAAGATCACGTGCCCAGCAACGGCTCTTACTCCATGGAAACCAAGGAAATTTGCAATTTCTCAACAGCTGGAGATGCCTGGCCCAATTGCGCATCTTTTTGGCACCTTATTGATGTGGGTCAGTGTTCAATTGTACTTTTTACAGCAGACTGTATCATGTACCTTGTGTTTTTTTTATATACAAATGGTGTGGTTTTTCTACATGTAGATAAAGACATTGAGTTTGTCTTCGACTTAGAAGTAAGACATTTGCTGGGTGAGTTAAATGGGCTTGGCCCAAAGATTTGACGTCGTCTGGGCTACCGAAGGGCACATAACTTATAATGAAAAGTTGAATATAGTAATGACCAGTCGCGATTGTACATAGTTAATGTAGCCGATTTCAATTCGCAAAAAGACCAGGCAAAAATCCAAAAGTGGAAAAACTGTTCCAATGCTGCTGGTAAGAGGCTAATCCGACGTATTTTTGGACGAGAAATCGAATGGTGCAAACCGCGTTGCTCTCCGACCAATACTTTTGGCTGTAGCCACAAATGAATAATCATTGATGTCAAGATCACGTGCCCAGCAACGGCTCTTACTCCATGGAAACCAAGGAAATTTGCAATTTTTCAACACCTGGAGATGCCTGGCCCAATTGCGCATCTTTTGGCACCTTATTGATGTGGGTCAGTGTTCAATTGTACTTTTTACAGCAGACTGTATCATGTACCTTGTGTTTTTTTTATATACAAATGGTGTGGTTTTTGTACATGTAGATAAAGGCATTGAGTTTGTCTTCGACTTAGAAGTAAGACAACTGCTGGGTGAGTTAAATGGGCTTGGCCCAAAGATTTGACGTCGTCTGGGCTACCGAAGGGCACATAACTTATAATGAAAAGTTGAATATAGTAATGACCAGTCGCGATTGTACATAGTTAATGTAGCCGATTTCAATTCGCAAAAAGACCTGGCAAAAATCCAAAAGTGGAAAAACTGTTCCAATGCTGCTGGTAAGAGGCTAATCCGACGTATTTTTGGACGAGAAATCGAATGGTGCAAACCGCGTTGCTCTCCGACCAATACTTTTGGCTGTAGCCACAAATGAATAATCATTGATGTCAAGATCACGTGCCCAGCAACGGCTCTTACTCCATGGAAACCAAGGAAATTTGCAATTTTTCAACAGCTGGAGATGTCTGGCCCAATTGCGCATCTTTTGGCACCTTATTGATGTGGGTCAGTGTTCAATTGTACTTTTTTACAGCAGACTGTATCATGTACCTTGTGTTTTTTTATATACAAATGGTGTGGTTTTTCTACATGTAGATAAAGACATTGAGATTTTCTTCGACTTAGAAGTAAGACAACTGCTGGGTGAGTTAAATGGGCTTGGCCCAAAGATTTGACGTCGTCTGGGCTACCGATGGGCACATAACTTATAATGAAAAGTTGAATATAGTAATGACCAGTCGCGATTGTACATCGTTAATGTAGCCGATTTCAATTCGCAAAAAGACCAGGTAAAAATCCAAAAGTGGAAAAACTGTTCCAATGCTGCTGGTAAGAGGCTAATCCGAGGGATTTTTTGACGAGAAATCGAATGGTGCAAACCGCGTTGCTCTCCGACCAATACTTTTGGCTGTAGCCACAAATGAATAATCATTGATGTCAAGATCACGTGCCCAGCAACGGCTCTTACTCCATGGAAACCAAGGAAATTTGCAATTTTTCAACAGCTGGAGATGTCTGGCCCAATTGCGCATCTTTTGGCACCTTATTGATGTGGGTCAGTGTTCAATTGTACTTTTTTACAGCAGACTGTATCATGTACCTTGTGTTTTTTTATATACAAATGGTTTGGTTTTTCTACATGTAGATAAAGACATTGAGTTTGTCTTCGACTTAGAAGTAAGACATTTGCTGGGTGAGTTAAATGGGCTTGGCCCAAAGATTTGACGTCGTCTGGGCTACCGAAGGGCACATAACTTATAATGAAAAGTTGAATATAGTAATGACCAGTCGCGATTGTACATAGTTAATGTAGCCGATTTCAATTCGCAAAAATACCAGGCAAAAATCCAAAAGTGGAAAAACTGTTCCAATGCTGCTGGTAAGAGGCTAATCCGACGTATTTTTTGACGAGAAATCGAATGGTGCAAACCGCGTTGCTCTCCGACCAATACTTTTGGCTGTAGCCACAAATGAATAATCATTGATGTCAAGATCACGTGCCCAGCAACGGCTCTTACTCCATGGAAACCAAGGAAATTTGCAATTTTTCAACACCTGGAGATGCCTGGCCCAATTGCGCATCTTTTGGCACCTTATTGATGTGGGTCAGTGTTCAATTGTACTTTTTTACAGCAGACTGTATCATGTACCTTGTGTTTTTTTATATACAAATGGTGTGGTTTTTCTACATGTAGATAAAGACATTGAGTTTGTCTTCGACTTAAAAGTAAGACATTTGCTGGGTGAGTTAAATGGGCTTGGCCCAAAGATTTGACGTCGTCTGGGCTACCGAAGGGCACATAACTTATAATGAAAAGTTGAATATAGTAATGACCAGTCGCGATTGTACATAGTTAATGTAGCCGATTTCAATTCGCAAAAAGACCAGGCAAAAATCCAAAAGTGGAAAAACTGTTCCAATGCTGCTGGTAAGAGGCTAATCCGACGTATTTTTGGACGAGAAATCGAATGGTGCAAACCGCGTTGCTCTCCGACCAATACTTTTGGCTGTAGCCACAAATGAATAATCATTGATGTCAAGATCACGTGCCCAGCAACGGCTCTTACTCCATGGAAACCAAGGAAATTTGCAATTTTTCAACAGCTGGAGATGTCTGGCCCAATTGCGCATCTTTTGGCACCTTATTGATGTGGGTCAGTGTTCAATTGTACTTTTTACAGCAGACTGTATCATGTACCTTGTGTTTTTTTATATACAAATGGTGTGGTTTTTCTACATGTAGATAAAGACATTGAGTTTGTCTTCGACTTAGAAGTAAGACATTTGCTGGGTGAGTTAAATGGGCTTGGCCCAAAGATTTGACGTCGTCTGGGCTACCGAAGGGCACATAACTTATAATGAAAAGTTGAATATAGTAATGACCAGTCGCGATTGTACATAGTTAATGTAGCCGATTTCAATTCGCAAAAATACCAGGCAAAAATCCAAAAGTGGAAAAACTGTTCCAATGCTGCTAGTAAGAGGCTAATCCGACGTATTTTTTGACGAGAAATCGAATGGTGCAAACCGCGTTGCTCTCCGACCAATACTTTTGCCTGTAGCCACAAATGAATAATCATTGATGTCAAGATCACGTGCCCAGCAACGGCTCTTACTCCATGGAAACCATAGAAATTTGCAATTTTTCAACACCTGGAGATGCCTGGCCCAATTGCGCATCTTTTGGCACCTTATTGATGTGGGTCAGTGTTCAATTGTACTTTTTTACAGCAGACTGTATCATGTATCTTGTGTTTTTTTATATACAAATGGTGTGGTTTTTCTACATGTAGATAAAGACATTGAGTTTGTCTTCGACTTAGAAGTAAGACATTTGCTGGGTGAGTTAAATGGGCTTGGCCCAAAGATTTGACGTCGTCTGGGCTACCGAAGGGCACATAACTTATAATGAAAAGTTGAATATAGTAATGACCAGTCGCGATTGTACATAGTTAATGTAGCCGATTTCAATTCGCAAAAAGACCAGGCAAAAATCCAAAAGTGGAAAAACTGTTCCAATGCTGCTGGTAAGAGGCTAATCCGACGTATTTTTGGACGAGAAATCGAATGGTGCAAACCGCGTTGCTCTCCGACCAATACTTTTGGCTGTAGCCACAAATGAATAATCATTGATGTCAAGATCACGTGCCCAGCAACGGCTCTTACTCCATGGAAACCAAGGAAATTTGCAATTTTTCAACAGCTGGAGATGTCTGGCCCAATTGCGCATCTTTTGGCACCTTATTGATGTGGGTCAGTGTTCAATTGTACTTTTTACAGCAGACTGTATCAAGTACCTTGTGTTTTTTTTATATACAAATGGTGTGGTTTTTCTACATATAGATAAAGACATTGAGTTTGTCTTCGACTTAGAAGTAAGACATTTGCTGGGTGAGTTAAATGGGCTTGGCCCAAAGATTTGACGTCGTCTGGGCTACCGAAGGGCACATAACTTATAATGAAAAGTTGAATATAGTAATGACCAGTCGCGATTGTACATAGTTAATGTAGCCGATTTCAATTCGCAAAAATACCAGGCAAAAATCCAAAAGTGGAAAAACTGTTCCAATGCTGCTGGTAAGAGGCTAATCCGACGTATTTTTTGACGAGAAATCGAATGGTGCAAACCGCGTTGCTCTCCGACCAATACTTTTGGCTGTAGCCACAAATGAATAATCATTGATGTCAAGATCACGTGCCCAGCAACGGCTCTTACTCCATGGAAACCATAGAAATTTGCAATTTTTCAACACCTGGAGATGCCTGGCCCAATTGCGCATCTTTTGGCACCTTATTGATGTGGGTCAGTGTTCAATTGTACTTTTTTACAGCAGACTGTATCATGTACCTTGTGTTTTTTTATATACAAATGGTGTGGTTTTTCTACATGTAGATAAAGACATTGAGTTTGTCTTCGACTTAGAAGTAAGACATTTGCTGGGTGAGTTAAATGGGCTTGGCCCAAAGATTTGACGTCGTCTGGGCTACCGAAGGGCACATAACTTATAATGAAAAGTTGAATATAGTAATGACCAGTCGCGATTGTACATAGTTAATGTAGCCGATTTCAATTCGCAAAAAGACCAGGCAAAAATCCAAAAGTGGAAAAACTGTTCCAATGCTGCTGGTAAGAGGCTAATCCGACGTATTTTTGGACGAGAAATCGAATGGTGCAAACCGCGTTGCTCTCCGACCAATACTTTTGGCTGTAGCCACAAATGAATAATCATTGATGTCAAGATCACGTGCCCAGCAACGGCTCTTACTCCATGGAAACCAAGGAAATTTGCAATTTTTCAACAGCTGGAGATGTCTGGCCCAATTGCGCATCTTTTGGCACCTTATTGATGTGGGTCAGTGTTCAATTGTACTTTTTACAGCAGACTGTATCAAGTACCTTGTGTTTTTTTTATATACAAATGGTGTGGTTTTTCTACATATAGATAAAGACATTGAGTTTGTCTTCGACTTAGAAGTAAGACATTTGCTGGGTGAGTTAAATGGGCTTGGCCCAAAGATTTGACGTCGTCTGAGCTACCGAAGGGCACATAACTTATAATGAAAAGTTGAATATAGTAATGACCAGTCGCGATTGTACATAGTTAATGTAGCCGATTTCAATTCGCAAAAAGACCAGGCAAAAATCCAAAAGTGGAAAAACTGTTCCAATGCTGCTGGTAAGAGGCTAATCCGACGTATTTTTGACGAGAAATCGAATGGTGCAAACCGCGTTGCTCTCCGACCAATACTTTTGGCTGTAGCCACAAATGAATAATCATTGATGTCAAGATCACGTGCCCAGCAACGGCTCTTACTCCATGGAAACCAAGGAAATTTGCAATTTTTCAACAGCTGGAGATGCCTAGCCCAATTGCGCATCTTTTGGCACCTTATTGATGTGGGTCAGTGTTCAATTGTACTTTTTACAGCGGACTGTATCAAGTACCTTGTGTTTTTTTTATATACAAATGGTGTGGTTTTTCTACATGTAGATAAAGACATTGAGTTTGTCTTCGACTTAGAAGTAAGACAACTGCTGGGTGAGTTAAATGGGCTTGGCCCAAAGATTTGACGTCGTCTGGGCTACCGAAGGGCACATAACTTATAATGAAAAGTTGAATATAGTAATGACCAGTCGCGATTGTACATAGTTAATGTAGCCGATTTCAATTCGCAAAAACACCAGGCAAAAATCCAAAAGTGGAAAAACTGTTCCAATGCTGCTGGTAAGAGGCTAATCCGACGTATTTTTTGACGAGAAATCGAATGGTGCAAACCGCGTTGCTCTCCGACCAATACTTTTGGCTGTAGCCACAAATGAATAATCATTGATGTCAAGAACACGTGCCCAGCAACGGCTCTTACTCCATGGAAACCAAGGAAATTTGCAATTTTTCAACAGCTGGAGATGCCTGGCCCAATTGCGCATCTTTTGGCACCTTATTGATGTGGGTCAGTGTTCAATTGTACTTTTTACAGCAGACTGTATCATGTACCTTGTGTTTTTTTTATATACAAATGGTGTGGTTTTTCTACATGTAGATAAAGACATTGAGTTTGTCTTCGACTTAGAAGTAAGACATTTGCTGGGTGAGTTAAATGGGCTTGGCCCAAAGATTTGACGTCGTCTGGGCTACCGAAGGGCACATAACTTATAATGAAAAGTTGAATATAGTAATGACCAGTCGCGATTGTACATAGTTAATGTAGCCGATTTCAATTCGCAAAAAGACCAGGCAAAAATCCAAAAGTGGAAAAACTGTTCCAATGCTGCTGGTAAGAGGCTAATCCGACGTATTTTTGGACGAGAAATCGAATGGTGCAAACCGCGTTGCTCTCCGACCAATACTTTTGGCTGTAGCCACAAATGAATAATCATTGATGTCAAGATCACGTGCCCAGCAACGGCTCTTACTCCATGGAAACCAAGGAAATTTGCAATTTTTCAACAGCTGGAGATGCCTGGCCCAATTGCGCATCTTTTGGCACCTTATTGATGTGGGTCAGTGTTCAATTGTACTTTTTACAGCAGACTGTATCATGTACCTTGTGTTTTTTTTATATACAAATGGTGTGGTTTTTCTACATGTAGATAAAGACATTGAGTTTGTCTTCGACTTAGAAGTAAGACAACTGTTGGGTGAGTTAAATGGGCTTGGCCCAAAGATTTGACGTCGTCTGGGCTACCGAAGGGCACATAACTTATAATGAAAAGTTGAATATAGTAATGACCAGTCGCGATTGTACATAGTTAATGTAGCCGATTTCAATTCGCAAAAAGACCTGGCAAAAATCCAAAAGTGGAAAAACTGTTCCAATGCTGCTGGTAAGAGGCTAATCCGACGTATTTTGTGACGAGAAATCGAATGGTGCAAACCGCGTTGCTCTCCGACCAATACTTTTGGCTGTAGCCACAAATGAATAATCATTGATGTCAAGATCACGTGCCCAGCAACGGCTCTTACTCCATGGAAACCAAGGAAATTTGCAATTTTTCAACAGCTGGAGATGTCTGGCCCAATTGCGCATCTTTTGGCACCTTATTGATGTGGGTCAGTGTTCAATTGTACTTTTTTACAGCAGACTGTATCATGTACCTTGTGTTTTTTTATATACAAATGGTGTGGTTTTTCTACATGTAGATAAAGACATTGAGATTGTCTTCGACTTAGAAGTAAGACAACTGTTGGGTGAGTTAAATGGGCTTGGCCCAAAGATTTGACGTCGTCTGGGCTACCGAAGGGCACATAACTTATAATGAAAAGTTGAATATAGTAATGACCAGTCGCGATTGTACATAGTTAAAGTAGCCGATTTCAATTCGCAAAAAGATCAGGTAAAAATCCAAAAGTGGAAAAACTGTTCCAATGCTGCTGGTAAGAGGCTAATCCGAGGAATTTTTTGACGAGAAATCGAATGGTGCAAACCGCGTTGCTCTCCGACCAATACTTTTGGCTGTAGCCACAAATGAATAATCATTGATGTCAAGATCACGTGCCCAGCAACGGCTCTTACTCCATGGAAACCATAGAAATTTGCAATTTTTCAACACCTGGAGATGCCTGGCCCAATTGCGCATCTTTTGGCACCTTATTGATGTGGGTCAGTGTTCAATTGTACTTTTTTACAGCAGACTGTATCATGTACCTTGTGTTTTTTTATATACAAATGGTGTGGTTTTTCTACATGTAGATAAAGACATTGAGTTTGTCTTCGACTTAGAAGTAAGACATTTGCTGGGTGAGTTAAATGGGCTTGGCCCAAAGATTTGACGTCGTCTGGGCTACCGAAGGGCACATAACTTATAATGAAAAGTTGAATATAGTAATGACCAGTCGCGATTATACATAGTTAATGTAGCCGATTTCAATTCGCACAAAGACCAGGCAAAAATCCAAAAGTGGAAAAACTGTTCCAATGCTGCTGGTAAGAGGCTAATCCGACGTATTTTTTGACGAGAAATCGAATGGTGCAAACCGCGTTGCTCTCCGACCAATACTTTTGGCTGTAGCCACAAATGAATAATCATTGATGTCAAGATCACGTGCCCAGCAACGGCTCTTACTCCATGGAAACCAAGGAAATTTGCAATTTTTCAACAGCTGGAGCTGCCTGGCCCAATTGCGCGTCTTTTGGCACCTTATTGATGTGGGTCAGTGTTCAATTGTACTTTTTACAGCGGACTGTATCAAGTACCTTGTGTTTTTTTTATATACAAATGGTGTGGTTTTTCTACATGTAGATAAAGAAATTGAGTTTGTCTTCGACTTAGAAGTAAGACATTTGCTGGGTGAGTTAAATTGGCTTGGCCCAAAGATTTGACGTCGTCTGGGCTACCGAAGGGCACATAACTTATGATGAAAAGTTGAATATAGTAATGACCAGTCGCGATTGTACATAGTTAATGTAGCCGATTTCAATTAGCAAAAAGATCAGGTAAAAATCCAAAAGTGGAAAAACTGTTCCAATGCTGCTGGTAAGAGGCTAATCCGACGTATTTTTTGACGAGAAATCGAATGGTGCAAACCGCGTTGCTCTCCGACCAATACTTTTGGCTGTAGCCACAAATGAATAATCATTGATGTCAAGATCACGTGCCCAGCAACGGCTCTTACTCCATGGAAACCATAGAAATTTGCAATTTTTCAACAGCTGGAGATGCCTGGCCCAATTGCGCATCTTTTGGCACCTTATTGATGTGGGTCAGTGTTCAATTGTACTTTTTACAGCAGACTGTATCATGTACCTTGTGTTTTTTTTATATACAAATGGTGTGGTTTTTCTACATGTAGATAAAGACATTGAGTTTGTCTTCGACTTAGAAGTAAGACATTTGCTGGGTGAGTTAAATGGGCTTGGCCCAAAGATTTGACGTCGTCTGGGCTACCGAAGGGCACATAACTTATAATGAAAAGTTGAATATAGTAATGACCAGTCGCGATTGTACATAGTTAATGTAGCCGATTTCAATTCGCAAAAAGACCAGGCAAAAATCCAAAAGTGGAAAAACTGTTCCAGTGCTGCTGGTAAGAGGCTAATCCGACGTATTTTTGGACGAGAAATCGAATGGTGCAAACCGCGTTGCTCTCCGACCAATACTTTTGGCTGTAGCCACAAATGAATAATCATTGATGTCAAGATCACGTGCCCAGCAACGGCTCTTACTCCATGGAAACCAAGGAAATTTGCAATTTTTCAACAGCTGGAGATGCCTGGCCCAATTGCGCATCTTTTGGCACCTTATTGATGTGGGTCAGTGTTCAATTGTACTTTTTACAGCGGACTGTATCAAGTACCTTGTGTTTTTTTTATATACAAATGGTGTGGTTTTTCTACATGTAGATAAAGACATTGAGTTTGTCTTCGACTTAGAAGTAAGACATTTGCTGGGTGAGTTAAATGGGCTTGGCCCAAAGATTTGACGTCGTCTGGGCTACCGAAGGGCACATAACTTATAATGAAAAGTTGAATATAGTAATGACCAGTCGCGATTGTACATAGTTAATGTAGCCGATTTCAATTCGCAAAAAGACCAGGCAAAAATCCAAAAGTAGAAAAACTGTTCCAATGCTGCTGGTAAGAGGCTAATCCAACGTATTTTGTGACGAGAAATCGAATGGTGCAAACCGCGTTGCTCTCCGACCAATACTTTTGGCTGTAGCCACAAATGAATAATCATTGATGTCAAGAACACGTGCCCAGCAACGGCTCTTACTCCATGGAAACCAAGGAAATTTGCAATTTTTCAACAGCTGGAGATGTCTGGCCCAATTGCGCATCTTTTGGCACCTGTTTGATGTGGGTCAGTGTTCAATTGTACTTTTTACAGCGGACTGTATCAAGTACCTTGTGTTTTTTTTATATACAAATGGTGTGGTTTTTCTACATGTAGATAAAGACATTGAGTTTGTCTTCGACTTAGAAGTAAGACAACTGCTGGGTGAGTTAAATGGGCTTGGCCCAAAGATTTGACGTCGTCTGGGCTACCGAAGGGCACATAACTTATAATGAAAAGTTGAATATAGTAATGACCAGTCGCGATTGTACATAGTTAATGTAGCCGATTTCAATTCGCAAAAAGACCAGGCAAAAATCCAAAAGTGGAAAAACTGTTCCAATGCTGCTGGTAAGAGGCTAATCCGACGTATTTTTTGACGAGAAATCGAATGGTGCAAACCGCGTTGCTCTCCGACCAATACTTTTCGCTGTAGCCACAAATGAATAATCATTGATGTCAAGATCACGTGCCCAGCAACGGCTCTTACTCCATGGAAACCAAGGAAATTTGCAATTTTTCAACAGCTGGAGATGCCTAGCCCAATTGCGCATCTTTTGGCACCTTATTGATGTGGGTCAGTGTTCAATTGTACTTTTTACAGCGGACTGTATCAAGTACCTTGTGTTTTTTTTATATACAAATGGTGTGGTTTTTCTACATGTAGATAAAGACATTGAGTTTGTCTTCGACTTAGAAGTAAGACAACTGCTGGGTGAGTTAAATGGGCTTGGCCCAAAGATTTGACGTCGTCTGGGCTACCGAAGGGCACATAACTTATAATGAAAAGTTGAATATAGTAATGACCAGTCCCGATTGTACATAGTTAATGTAGCCGATTTCAATTCGCAAAAAGACCAGCCAAAATTCCAAAAGTGGAAAAACTGTTCCAATGCTGCTGGTAAGAGGCTAATCCGACGTATTTTTTGACGAGAAATCGAATGGTGCAAACCGCGTTGCTCTCCGACCAATACTTTTGGCTGTAGCCACAAATGAATAATCATTGATGTCAAGATCACGTGCTCAGCAAAGGCTCTTACTCCATGGAAACCAACGAAATTTGCAATTTTTCAACAGCTGGGGATGCCTGGCCCAATTGGGCATCTTTTGGCACCTTATTGATGTGGGTCAGTGTTCAATTGTACTTTTTACAGCAGACTGTATCATGTACCTTGTGATTTTTTTATATACAAATGGTGTGGTTTTTCTACATGTAGATAAAGACATTGAGTTTGTCTTCGACTTAGAAGTAAGACATTTGCTGGGTGAGTTAAATGGGCTTGGCCCAAAGATTTGACGTCGTCTGGGCTACCGAAGGGCACATAACTTATAATGAAAGTTGAATATAGTAATGACCAGTCGCGATTGTACATAGTTAATGTAGCCGATTTCAATTCGCAAAAAGACCAGGCAAAAATCCAAAAGTGGAAAAACTGTTCCAATGCTGCTGGTAAGAGGCTAATCCGACGTATTTTTGGACGAGAAATCGAATGGTGCAAACCGCGTTGCTCTCCGACCAATACTTTTGGCTGTAGCCACAAATGAATAATCATTGATGTCAAGATCACGTGCCCAGCAACGGCTCTTACTCCATGGAAACCAAGGAAATTTGCAATTTTTCTACAGCTGGAGATGCCTGGCCCAATTGCGCATCTTTTGGCACCTTATTGATGTGGGTCAGTGTTCAATTGTACTTTTTACAGCGGACTGTATCAAGTACCTTGTGTTTTTTTTTATATACAAATGGTGTGGTTTTTCTACATGTAGATAAAGACATTGAGTTTGTCTTCGACTTAGAAGTAAGACATTTGCTGCGTGAGTTAAATGGGCTTGGCCCAAAGATTTGACGTCGTCTGGGCTACCGAAGGGCACATAACTTATAATGAAAAGTTGAATATAGTAATGACCAGTCGCGATTGTACATAGTTAATGTAGCCGATTTCAATTCGCAAAAAGACCAGGCAAAAATCCAAAAGTAGAAAAACTGTTCCAATGCTGCTGGTAAGAGGCTAATCCGACGTATTTTTGGACGAGAAATCGAATGGTGCAAACCGCGTTGCTCTCCGACCAATACTTTTGGCTGTAGCCACAAATGAATAATCATTGATGTCAAGAACCGTGCCCAGCAACGGCTCTTACTCCATGGAAACCAAGGAAATTTGCAATTTTTCAACAGCTGGAGATGTCTGGCCCAATTGCGCATCTTTTGGCACCTTATTGATGTGGGTCAGTGTTCAATTGTACTTTTTACAGCGGACTGTATCAAGTACCTTGTGTTTTTTTAATAAACAAATGGTGTGGTTTTTCTACATATAGATAAAGACATTGAGTTTGTCTTCGACTTAGAAGTAAGACATTTGCTGGGTGAGTTAAATGAGCTTGGCCCAAAGATTTGACGTCGTCTGGGCTACCGAAGGGCACATAACTTATAATGAAAAGTTGAATATAGTAATGACCAGTCGCGATTGTACATAGTTAATGTAGCCGATTTCAATTCGCAAAAAGACCAGGCAAAAATCCAAAAGTAGAAAAACTGTTCCAATGCTGCTGGTAAGAGGCTAATCCGACGTATTTTGTGACGAGAAATCGAATGGTGCAAACCGCGTTGCTCTCCGACCAATACTTTTGGCTGTAGCCACAAATGAATAATCATTGATGTCACGATCACGTGCCCAGCAACGGCTCTTACTCCATGGAAACCAAGAAAATTTGCAATTTTTCAACAGCTGGAGATGCCTGGCCCAATTGCGCATCTTTTGGCACCTTATTGATGTGGGTCAGTGTTCAATTGTACTTTTTACAGCAGACTGTATCATGTACCTTGTGTTTTTTTTATATACAAATGGTGTGGTTTTTCTACATGTAGATAAAGACATTGAGTTTGTCTTCGACTTAGAAGTAAGACATTTGCTGGGTGAGTTAAATGGGCTTGGCCCAAAGATTTGACGTCGTCTGGGCTACCGAAGGGCACATAACTTATAATGAAAAGTTGAATATAGTAATGACCAGTCGCGATTGTACATAGTTAATGTAGCCGATTTCAATTCGCAAAAAGACCTGGCAAAAATCCAAAAGTGGAAAAACTGTTCCAATGCTGCTGGTAAGAGGCTAATCCGACGTATTTTTGGACGAGAAATCGAATGGTGCAAACCGCGTTGCTCTCCGACCAATACTTTTGGCTGTAGCCACAAATGAATAATCATTGATGTCAAGATCACGTGCCCAGCAACGGCTCTTACTCCATGGAAACCAAGGAAATTTGCAATTTTTCAACAGCTGGAGATGCCTGGCCCAATTGCGCATCTTTTGGCACCTTATTGATGTGGGTCAGTGTTCAATTGTACTTTTTCCAGCAGACTGTATCATGTACCTTGTGTTTTTTTTATATACAAATGGTGTGGTTTTTCTACATGTAGATAAAGACATTGAGTTTGTCTTCGACTTAGAAGTAAGACAACTGCTGGGTGAGTTAAATGGGCTTGGCCCAAAGATTTGACGTCGTCTGGGCTACCGAAGGGCACATAACTTATAATGAAAAGTTGAATATAGTAATGACCAGTCGCGATTGTACATAGTTAATGTAGCCGATTTCAATTCGCAAAAAGACCAGGCAAAAATCCAAAAGTGGAAAAACTGTTCCAATGCTGCTGGTAAGAGGCTAATCCGACGTATTTTTGGACGAGAAATCGAATGGTGCAAACCGCGTTGCTCTCCGACCAATACTTTTGGCTGTAGCCACAAATGAATAATCATTGATGTCAAGAACACGTGCCCAGCAACGGCTCTTACTCCATGGAAACCAAGGAAATTTGCAATTTTTCAACAGCTGGAGATGTCTGGCCCAATTGCGCATCTTTTGGCACCTTATTGATGTGGGTCAGTGTTCAATTGTACTTTTTACAGCGGACTGTATCAAGTACCTTGTGTTTTTTTTATATACAAATGGTGTGGTTTTTCTACATATAGATAAAGACATTGAGTTTGTCTTCGACTTAGAAGTAAGACATTTGCTGGGTGAGTTAAATGAGCTTGGCCCAAAGATTCGACGTCGTCTGCGCTACCGAAGGGCACATAACTTATAATGAAAAGTTGAATATAGTAATGACCAGTCGCGATTGTACATAGTTAATGTAGCCGATTTCAATTCGCAAAAAGACCAGGCAAAAATCCAAAAGTGGAAAAACTGTTCCAATGCTGCTGGTAAGAGGCTAATCCGACGTATTTTGTGACGAGAAATCGAATGGTGCAAACCGCGTTGCTCTCCGACCAATACTTTTGGCTGTAGCCACAAATGAATAATCATTGATGTCAAGATCACGTGCCCAGCAACGGCTCTTACTCCATGGAAACCAAGGAAATTTGCAATTTTTCAACAGCTGGAGATGCCTGGCCCAATTGCGCATCTTTTGGCACCTTATTGATGTGGGTCAGTGTTCAATTGTACTTTTTACAGCAGACTGTATCATGTACCTTGTGTTTTTTTTATATACAAATGGTGTGGTTTTTCTACATGTAGATAAAGACATTGAGTTTGTCTTCGACTTAGAAGTAAGACATTTGCTGGGTGAGTTAAATGGGCTTGGCCCAAAGATTTGACGTCGTCTGGGCTACCGAAGGGCACATAACTTATAATGAAAAGTTGAATATAGTAATGACCAGTCGCGATTGTACATAGTTAATGTAGCCGATTTCAATTCGCAAAAAGACCAGGCAAAAATCCAAAAGTGGAAAAACTGTTCCAATGCTGCTGGTAAGAGGCTAATCCGACGTATTTTTGGACGAGAAATCGAATGGTGCAAACCGCGTTGCTCTCCGACCAATACTTTTGGCTGTAGCCACAAATGAATAATCATTGATGTCAAGAACACGTGCCCAGCAACGGCTCTTACTCCATGGAAACCAAGGAAATTTGCAATTTTTCAACAGCTGGAGATGCCTGGCCCAATTGCGCATCTTTTGGCACCTTATTGATGTGGGTCAGTGTTCAATTGTACTATTTACAGCAGACTGTATCATGTACCTTGTGTTTTTTTTATATACAAATGGTGTGGTTTTTCTACATGTAGATAAAGACATTGAGTTTGTCTTCGACTTAGAAGTAAGACATTTGCTGGGTGAGTTAAATGGGCTTGGCCCAAAGATTTGACGTCGTCTGGGCTACCGAAGGGCACATAACTTATAATGAAAAGTTGAATATAGTAATGACCAGTCGCGATTGTACATAGTTAATGTAGCCGATTTCAATTCGCAAAAAGACCTGGCAAAAATCCAAAAGTGGAAAAACTGTTCCAATGCTGCTGGTAAGAGGCTAATCCGACGTATTTTTTGACGAGAAATCGAATGGTGCAAACCGCGTTGCTCTCCGACCAATACTTTTGGCTGTAGCCACAAATGAATAATCATTGATATCAAGATCACGTGCCCAGCAACGGCTCTTACTCCATGGAAACCAAGGAAATTTGCAATTTTTCAACAGCTGGAGATGTCTGGCCCAATTGCGCATCTTTTGGCACCTTATTGATGTGGGTCAGTGTTCAATTGTACTTTTTTTACAGCAGACTGTATCATGTACCTTGTGTTTTTTTATATACAAATGGTGTGGTTTTTCTACATGTAGATAAAGACATTGAGATTGTCTTCGACTTAGAAGTAAGACAACTGCTGGGTGAGTTAAATGGGCTTGGCCCAAAGATTTGACGTCGTCTGGGCTACCGAAGGGCACATAACTTATAATGAAAAGTTGAATATAGTAATGACCAGTCGCGATTGTACATAGTTAATGTAGCCGATTTCAATTCGCAAAAAGACCAGGCAAAAATCCAAAAGTGGAAAAACTGTTCCAATGCTGCTGGTAAGAGGCTAATCCGACGTATTTTTGGACGAGAAATCGAATGGTGCAAACCGCGTTGCTCTCCGACCAATACTTTTGGCTGTAGCCACAAATGAATAATCATTGATGTCAAGATCACGTGCCCAGCAACGGCTCTTACTCCATGGAAACCAAGGAAATTTGCAATTTTTCAACAGCTGGAGATGCCTGGCCCAATTGCGCATCTTTTGGCACCTTATTGATGTGGGTCAGTGTTCAATTGTACTTTTTACAGCAGACTGTATCATGTACCTTGTGTTTTTTTTATATACAAATGGTGTGGTTTTTCTACATGTAGATAAAGACATTGAGTTTGTCTTCGACTTAGAAGTAAGACATTTGCTGGGTGAGTTAAATGGGCTTGGCCCAAAGATTTGACGTCGTCTGGGCTACCGAAGGGCACATAACTTATAATGAAAAGTTGAATATAGTAATGACCAGTCGCGATTGTACATAGTTAATGTAGCCGATTTCAATTCGCAAAAAGACCAGGCAAAAATCCAAAAGTGGAAAAACTGTTCCAATGCTGCTGGTAAGAGGCTAATCCGACGTATTTTTGGACGAGAAATCGAATGGTGCAAACCGCGTTGCTCTCCGACCAATACTTTTGGCTGTAGCCACAAATGAATAATCATTGATGTCAAGAACACGTGCCCAGCAACGGCTCTTACTCCATGGAAACCAAGGAAATTTGCAATTTTTCAACAGCTGGAGATGCCTGGCCCAATTGCGCATCTTTTGGCACCTTATTGATGTGGGTCAGTGTTCAATTGTACTATTTACAGCAGACTGTATCATGTACCTTGTGTTTTTTTTATATACAAATGGTGTGGTTTTTCTACATGTAGATAAAGACATTGAGTTTGTCTTCGACTTAGAAGTAAGACATTTGCTGGGTGAGTTAAATGGGCTTGGCCCAAAGATTTGACGTCGTCTGGGCTACCGAAGGGCACATAACTTATAATGAAAAGTTGAATATAGTAATGACCAGTCGCGATTGTACATAGTTAATGTAGCCGATTTCAATTCGCAAAAAGACCTGGCAAAAATCCAAAAGTGGAAAAACTGTTCCAATGCTGCTGGTAAGAGGCTAATCCGACGTATTTTTTGACGAGAAATCGAATGGTGCAAACCGCGTTGCTCTCCGACCAATACTTTTGGCTGTAGCCACAAATGAATAATCATTGATATCAAGATCACGTGCCCAGCAACGGCTCTTACTCCATGGAAACCAAGGAAATTTGCAATTTTTCAACAGCTGGAGATGTCTGGCCCAATTGCGCATCTTTTGGCACCTTATTGATGTGGGTCAGTGTTCAATTGTACTTTTTTTACAACAGACTGTATCATGTACCTTGTGTTTTTTTATATACAAATGGTGTGGTTTTTCTACATGTAGATAAAGACATTGAGATTGTCTTCGACTTAGAAGTAAGACAACTGCTGGGTGAGTTAAATGGGCTTGGCCCAAAGATTTGACGTCGTCTGGGCTACCGAAGGGCACATAACTTATAATGAAAAGTTGAATATAGTAATGACCAGTCGCGATTGTACATAGTTAATGTAGCCGATTTCAATTCGCAAAAAAACCAGGCAAAAATCCAAAAGTGGAAAAACTGTTCCAATGCTGCTGGTAAGAGGCTAATCCGACGTATTTTTGGACGAGAAATCGAATGGTGCAAACCGCGTTGCTCTCCGACCAATACTTTTGGCTGTAGCCACAAATGAATAATCATTGATGTCAAGATCACGTGCCCAGCAACGGCTCTTACTCCATGGAAACCAAGGAAATTTGCAATTTTTCAACAGCTGGAGATGCCTGGCCCAATTGCGCATCTTTTGGCACCTTATTGATGTGGGTCAGTGTTCAATTGTACTTTTTACAGCAGACTGTATCATGTACCTTGTGTTTTTTTTATATACAAATGGTGTGGTTTTTCTACATGTAGATAAAGACATTGAGTTTGTCTTCGACTTAGAAGTAAGACAACTGCTGGGTGAGTTAAATGGGCTTGGCCCAAAGATTCGACGTCGTCTGGGCTACCGAAGGGCACATAACTTATAATGAAAAGTTGAATATAGTAATGACCAGTCGCGATTGTACATAGTTAATGTAGCCGATTTCAATTCGCAAAAAGACCAGGCAAAAATCCAAAAGTGGAAAAACTGTTCCAATGCTGCTGGTAAGAGGCTAATCCGACGTATTTTTGGACGAGAAATCGAATGGTGCAAACCGCGTTGCTCTCCGACCAATACTTTTGGCTGTAGCCACAAATGAATAATCATTGATGTCAAGATCACGTGCCCAGCAACGGCTCTTACTCCATGGAAACCAAGGAAATTTGCAATTTTTCAACAGCTGGAGATGCCTGGCCCAATTGCGCATCTTTTGGCACCTTATTGATGTGGGTCAGTGTTCAATTGTACTTTTTACAGCGGACTGTATCAAGTACCTTGTGTTTTTTTTATATACAAATGGTGTGGTTTTTCTACATGTAGATAAAGACATTGAGTTTGTCTTCGACTTAGAAGTAAGACATTTGCTGGGTGAGTTAAATGGGCTTGGCCCAAAGATTTGACGTCGTCTGGGCTACCGAAGGGCACATAACTTATAATGAAAAGTTGAATATAGTAATGACCAGTCGCGATTGTACATAGTTAATGTAGCCGATTTCAATTCGCAAAAAGACCAGGCAAAAATCCAAAAGTGGAAAAACTGTTCCAATGCTGCTGGTAAGAGGCTAATCCAACGTATTTTGTGACGAGAAATCGAATGGTGCAAACCGCGTTGCTCTCCGACCAATACTTTTGGCTGTAGCCACAAATGAATAATCATTAATGTGAAGAACACGTGCCCAGCAACGGCTCTTACTCCATGGAAACCAAGGAAATTTGCAATTTTTCAACAGCTGGAGATGTCTGGCCCAATTGCGCATCTTTTGGCACCTGTTTGATGTGGGTCAGTGTTCAATTGTACTTTTTACAGCGGACTGTATCAAGTACCTTGTGTTTTTTTTTATATACAAATGGTGTGGTTTTTCTACATATAGATAAAGACATTGAGTTTGTCTTCGACTTAGAAGTAAGACATTTGCTGGGTGAGTTAAATGAGCTTGGCCCAAAGATTTGACGTCGTCTGGGCTACCGAAGGGCACATAACTTATAATGAAAAGTTGAATATAGTAATGACCAGTCGCGATTGTACATAGTTAATGTAGCCGATTTCAATTCGCAAAAAGACCAGGCAAAAATCCAAAAGTGGAAAAACTGTTCCAATGCTGCTGGTAAGAGGCTAATCCGACGTATTTTGTGACGAGAAATCGAATGGTGCAAACCGCGTTGCTCTCCGACCAATACTTTTGGCTGTAGCCACAAATGAATAATCATTGATGTCACGATCACGTGCCCAGCAACGGCTCTTACTCCATGGAAACCAAGGAAATTTGCAATTTTTCAACAGCTGGAGATGCCTGGCCCAATTGCGCATCTTTTGGCACCTTATTGATGTGGGTCAGTGTTCAATTGTACTTTTTACAGCAGACTGTATCATGTACCTTGTGTTTTTTTTATATACAAATGGTGTGGTTTTTCTACATGTAGATAAAGACATTGAGTTTGTCTTCGACTTAGAAGTAAGACATTTGCTGGGTGAGTTAAATGGGCTTGGCCCAAAGATTTGACGTCGTCTGGGCTACCGAAGGGCACATAACTTATAATGAAAAGTTGAATATAGTAATGACCAGTCGCGATTGTACATAGTTAATGTAGCCGATTTCAATTCGCAAAAAGACCAGGCAAAAATCCAAAAGTGGAAAAACTGTTCCAATGCTGCTGGTAAGAGGCTAATCCGACGTATTTTTGGACGAGAAATCGAATGGTGCAAACCGCGTTGCTCTCCGACCAATACTTTTGGCTGTAGCCACAAATGAATAATCATTGATGTCAAGAACACGTGCCCAGCAACGGCTCTTACTCCATGGAAACCAAGGAAATTTGCAATTTTTCAACAGCTGGAGATGCCTAGCCCTATTGCGCATCTTTTGGCACCTTATTGATGTGGGTCAGTGTTCAATTGTACTTTTTACAGCGGACTGTGTCAAGTACCTTGTGTTTTTTTATATACAAATGGTGTGGTTTTTCTACATGTAGATAAAGACATTGAGTTTTTCTTCGATTTAAAAGTAAGACAACTGCTGGGTGAGTTAAATGGGCTTGGCCCAAAGATTTGACGTCGTCTGGGCTACCGAAGGGCACATAACTTATAATGAAAAGTTGAATATAGTAATGACCAGTCGCGATGGTACATAGCAAATGTAGCCGATTTCAATTCGCAAAAAGACCAGGTAAAAATCCAAAAGTGGAAAAACTGTTCCAATGCTGCTGGTAAGAGGCTAATCCGACGTATTTTCTGACGAGAAATCGAATGGTGCAAACCGCGTTGCTCTCCGACCAATACTTTTGGCTGTAGCCACAAATGAATAATCATTGATGTCAAGATCACGTGCCCAGCAACGGCTCTTACTCCATGGAAACCATAGAAATTTGCAATTTTTCAACAGCTGGAGATGCCTGGCCCAATTGCGCATCTTTTGGCACCTTATTGATGTGGGTCAGTGTTCAATTGTACTTTTTACAGCGGACTGTGTCAAGTACCTTGTGTTTTTTTATATACAAATGGTGTGGTTTTTCTACATGTAGCTGAAGACATTGAGTTTGTCTTCGACTTAGAAGTAAGACAACTGCTGGGTGAGTTAAATGGGCTTGGCCCAAAGATTTGACGTCGTCTGGGCTACCGAAGGGCACATAACTTATAATGAAAAGTTGAATATAGTAATGACCAGTCGCGATTGTACATAGTTAATGTAGCCGATTTCAATTAGAAAAAATACCAGGCAAAAATCCAAAAGTGGAAAAACTGTTCCAATGCTGCTGGTAAGAGGCTAATCCGACGTATTTTTTGACGAGAAATCGAATGGTGCAAACCGCGTTGCTCTCCGACCAATACTTTTGGCTGTAGCCACAAATGAATAATCATTGATGTCAAGATCACGTGCCCAGCAACGGCTCTTACTCCATGGAAACCAAGGAAATTTGCAATTTTTCAACAGCTGGAGATGCCTGGCCCAATTGCGCATCTTTTGGCACCTTATTGATGTGGGTCAGTGTTCAATTGTACTTTTTACAGCGGACTGTATCAAGTACCTTGTGTTTTTTTTATATACAAATGGTGTGGTTTTTCTACATGTAGATAAAGACATTGAGTTTGTCTTCGACTTAGAAGTAAGACAACTGCTGGGTGAGTTAAATGGGCTTGGCCCAAAGATTTGACGTCGTCTGGGCTACCGAAGGGCACATAACTTATAATGAAAAGTTGAATATAGTAATGACCAGTCGCGATTGTACATAGTTAATGTAGCCGATTTCAATTCGCAAAAAGACCAGGCAAAAATCCAAAAGTGGAAAAACTGTTCCAATGCTGCTGGTAAGAGGCTAATCCGACGTATTCTTGGACGAGAAATCGAATGGTGCAAACCGCGTTGCTCTCCGACCAATACTTTTGGCTGTAGCCACAAATGAATAATCATTGATGTCAAGATCACGTGCCCAGCAACGGCTCTTACTCCATGGAAACCAAGGAAATTTGCAATTTTTCAACAGCTGGAGATGCCTGGCCCAATTGCGCATCTTTTGGCACCTTATTGATGTGGGTCAGTGTTCAATTGTACTTTTTACAGCGGACTGTATCAAGTACCTTGTGTTTTTTTTATATACAAATGGTGTGGTTTTTCTACATGTAGATAAAGACATTGAGTTTGTCTTCGACTTAGAAGTAAGACATTTGCTGGGTGAGTTAAATGGGCTTGGCCCAAAGATTCGACGTCGTCTGGGCTACCGAAGGGTACATAACTTATAATGAAAAGTTGAATATAGTAATGACCAGTCGCGATGGTACATAGTAAATGTAGCCGATTTCAATTCGCAAAAAGACCAGGTAAAAATCCAAAAGTGGAAAAACTGTTCCAATGCTGCTGGTAAGAGGCTAATCCGACGTATTTTTGGACGAGAAATCGAATGGTGCAAACCGCGTTGCTCTCCGACCAATACTTTTGGCTGTAGCCACAAATGAATAATCATTGATGTCAAGAACACGTGCCCAGCAACGGCTCTTACTCCATGGAAACCAAGGAAATTTGCAATTTTTCAACAGCTGGAGATGCCTAGCCCTATTGCGCATCTTTTGGCACCTTATTGATGTGGGTCAGTGTTCAATTGTACTTTTTACAGCGGACTGTGTCAAGTACCTTGTGTTTTTTTATATACAAATGGTGTGGTTTTTCTACATGTAGATAAAGACATTGAGTTTTTCTTCGATTTAAAAGTAAGACAACTGCTGGGTGAGTTAAATGGGCTTGGCCCAAAGATTTGACGTCGTCTGGGCTACCGAAGGGCACATAACTTATAATGAAAAGTTGAATATAGTAATGACCAGTCGCGATGGTACATAGCAAATGTAGCCGATTTCAATTCGCAAAAAGACCAGGTAAAAATCCAAAAGTGGAAAAACTGTTCCAATGCTGCTGGTAAGAGGCTAATCCGACGTATTTTCTGACGAGAAATCGAATGGTGCAAACCGCGTTGCTCTCCGACCAATACTTTTGGCTGTAGCCACAAATGAATAATCATTGATGTCAAGATCACGTGCCCAGCAACGGCTCTTACTCCATGGAAACCATAGAAATTTGCAATTTTTCAACAGCTGGAGATGCCTGGCCCAATTGCGCATCTTTTGGCACCTTATTGATGTGGGTCAGTGTTCAATTGTACTTTTTACAGCGGACTGTGTCAAGTACCTTGTGTTTTTTTATATACAAATGGTGTGGTTTTTCTACATGTAGCTGAAGACATTGAGTTTTTTCTTCGACTTAGAAGTAAGACAACTGCTGGGTGAGTTAAATGGGCTTGGCCCAAAGATTTGACGTCGTCTGGGCTACCGAAGGGCACATAACTTATAATGAAAAGTTGAATATAGTAATGACCAGTCGCGATTGTACATAGTTAATGTAGCCGATTTCAATTAGAAAAAATACCAGGCAAAAATCCAAAAGTGGAAAAACTGTTCCAATGCTGCTGGTAAGAGGCTAATCCGACGTATTTTTTGACGAGAAATCGAATGGTGCAAACCGCGTTGCTCTCCGACCAATACTTTTGGCTGTAGCCACAAATGAATAATCATTGATGTCAAGATCACGTGCCCAGCAACGGCTCTTACTCCATGGAAACCAAGGAAATTTGCAATTTTTCAACAGCTGGAGATGCCTGGCCCAATTGCGCATCTTTTGGCACCTTATTGATGTGGGTCAGTGTTCAATTGTACTTTTTACAGCGGACTGTATCAAGTACCTTGTGTTTTTTTTATATACAAATGGTGTGGTTTTTCTACATGTAGATAAAGACATTGAGTTTGTCTTCGACTTAGAAGTAAGACATTTGCTGGGTGAGTTAAATGGGCTTGGCCCAAATATTTGACGTCGTCTGGGCTACCGAAGGGCACATAACTTATAATGGAGAGTTGAATATAGTAATGACCAGTCGCGATTGTACATAGTTAATGTAGCCGATTTCAATTAGAAAAAAGACCAGGTAAAAATCCAAAAGTGAAAAAACTGTTCCAATGCTGCTGGTAAGAGGCTAATCCGACGTATTTTTGGACGAGAAATCGAATGGTGCAAACCGCGTTGCTCTCCGACCAATACTTTTGGCTGTAGCCACAATTGAATAATCATTGATGTCAAGATCACGTGCCCAGCAACGGCTCTTACTCCATGGAAACCAAGGAAATTTGCAATTTTTCAACAGCTGGAGATGCCTGGCCCAATTGCGCATCTTTTGGCACCTTATTGATGTGGGTCAGTGTTCAATTGTACTTTTTACAGCGGACTGTATCAAGTACCTTGTGTTTTTTTTATATACAAATGGTGTGGTTTTTCTACATGTAGATAAAGACATTGAGTTTGTCTTCGACTTAGAAGTAAGACATTTGCTGGGTGAGTTAAATGGGCTTGGCCCAAAGATTCGACGTCGTCTGGGCTACCGAAGGGTACATAACTTATAATGAAAAGTTGAATATAGTAATGACCAGTCGCGATGGTACATAGCAAATGTAGCCGATTTCAATTCGCAAAAAGACCAGGTAAAAATCCAAAAGTGGAAAAGCTGTTCCAATGCTGCTGGTAAGAGGCTAATCCGACGTATTTTGTAACGAGAAATCGAATGGTGCAAACCGCGTTGCTCTCCGACCAATACTTTTGGCTGTAGCCACAAATGAATAATCATTGATGTCAAGATCACGTGCCCAGCAACGGCTCTTACTCCATGGAAACCATAGAAATTTGCAATTTTTCAACAGCTGGAGATGCCTGGCCCAATTGCGCATCTTTTGGCACCTTATTGATGTGGGTCAGTGTTCAATTGTACTTTTTACAGCGGACTGTGTCAAGTACCTTGTGTTTTTTTATATACAAATGGTGTGGTTTTTCTACATGTAGCTGAAGACATTGAGTTTGTCTTCGACTTAGAAGTAAGACATTTGCTGATTGAGTTAAATGGGCTTGGCCCAAAGATTTGACGTCGTCTGGGCTACCGAAGGGCACATAACTTATAATGAAAAGTTGAATATAGTAATGACCAGTCGCGAAGGTGCATAGTAAATGTAGCCGATTTCAATTCGCAAAAACACCAGGCAAAAATCCAAAAGTGGAAAAACTGTTCCAATGCTGCTGGTAAGAGGCTAATGCGACGTATTTTGTGACGAGAAATCGAATGGTGCAAACCGCGTTGCTCTCCGAACAATACTTTTGGCTGTAGCCACAATTGAATAATCATTGATGTCAAGATCACGTGCACAGCAACGGCTCTTACACCATGGAAACCATAGAACTTTGCAATTTTTCAACAGCTGGAGATGCCTGGCCCAATTCCGCATCTTTTGGCACCTTATTGATGTGGGTCAGTGTTCAATTGTACTTTTTACAGCGGACTGTATCAAGTGACTTGTGTTTTTTTATATACAAATGGTGTGGTTTTTCTACATGTAGATAAAGACATTGAGTTTGTCTTCGACTTAGAAGTAAGACATTTGCTGGGTGAGTTAAATGGGCTTGGCCCAAAGATTTGACGGCGTCTATGCTACCGAAGGGCACATAACTTATAATGAAAAGTTGAATATAGTAATGACAAGTCGCGATTGTACATAGTAAATGTAGCCGATTTCAATTCGTAAAAAGACCAGGTAAAAATCCAAATCTAGAAAAACTGTTCCAATGCTGCTGGTAAGAGGCTAATCCAACGTATTTTTTGACGAGAAATCGAATGGTGCAAACCGCGTTGCTCTCCGACCAATACTTTTGGCTCTAGCCACAATTGAATAATCATTGATGTCAAGATCACGTGCCCAGCAACGGCTCTTACTCCATGGAAACCAAGGAAATTTGCAATTTTTCAACAGCTGGAGATGCCTGGCTCAATTGCGCATCTTTTGGCACCTTATTGATGTGGGTCAGTGTTCAATTGTACTTTTTACAGCGGACTGTGTCAAGTACCTTGTGTTTTTTTATATACAAATGGTGTGGTTTTTCTACATGTAGATAAAGACATTGAGTTTGTCTTCGACTTAGAAGTAAGACATTTGCTGGGTGAGTTAAATGGGCTTGGCCCAAAGACTTGACGTCGTCTGGGCTACCGAAGGGCACATAACTTATAATGAAAAGTTGAATATAGTAATAACCATTTACAATGGTACATAGTAAATGTAGCCGATTTAAATTCGCAAAAAGACCAGGCAAAAATCCAAAAGTGGAAAAACTGTTCCAATGCTGCTCGTAAGAGACTAATCCGACGTAATTTGTGACGAGAAATCGAATGGTGCAAACCGCGTTGCTCTCCGACCAATACTTTTGGCTGTAGCCACAAATGAATAATCATTGATGTCAAGATCACGTGCCCAGCAACGGCTCTTACTCCATGGAAACCAAGGAAATTTGCAATTTTTCAACAGCTGGAGATGCCTGGCCCAATTGCGCATCTTTTGGCTCCTTATTGATGTGGGTCAGTGTTCAATTGTACTTTTTACAGCGGACTGTATCAAGTAACTTGTGTTTTTTTATATACAAATGGTGTGGTTTTTCTACATGTAGATAAAGACATTGAGTTTGTCTTCGACTTAAAAGTAAGACATTTGCTGGGTGAGTTAAATGGGCTTGGCCCAAAGATTTGACGTCGTCTATGCTACCGAAGGGCACATAACTTATAATGAAAAGTTGAATATAGTAATGACCAGTCGCGATGGTACATAGTAAATGTAGCCGATTTCAATTCGTAAAAAGACCAGGTAAAAATCCAAATCTAGAAAAACTGTTCCAATGCTGATGGTAAGAGGCTAATCCGAGGTATTTTGTGACGAGAAATCGAATGGTGCAAACCGCGTTGCTCTCCGACCAATACTTTTGGCTGTAGCCACAAATGAAAATTCATTGATGTCAAGATCACGTGCCCAGCAACGGCTCTTACTTAATGGAAACGAAGAAAATTTGCAATTTTTCAACAGCTGGAGATGCCTGGCCCAATTGCGCATCTTTTGGTACCTTATTGATGTGGGTTAGTGTTCAATTGTACTTTTTACAGCGGACTGTGTCAAGTACCTTGTGTTTTTTTATATACAAATGGTGTGTAGATAAAGACATTGAGTTTGTCTTCGACTTAGAAGTAAGACATTTGCTGGGTGAGTTAAATGGGCTTGGCCCAAAGATTTGACGTCGTCTGGGCTACCGAAGGGCACATAACTTATAATGAAAAGTTGAATATAGTAATGACCAGTCGCGATGGTACATAGTAAATGTAGCCGATTTCAATTCGCAAAAAGACCAGGCAAAAATCCAAAAGTGGAAAAACTGTTCCAATGCTGCTGGTAAGAGGCTAATCCAACGTATTTTTTGACGAGAAATCGAATGGTGCAAACCGCGTTGCTCTCCGACCAATACTTTTGGCTGTAGCCACAATTGAATAATCATTGATGTCATGATCACGTGCCCAGCAACGGCTCTTACTCCATGGAAACCAAGGAAATTTGCAATTTTTCAACAGCTGGAGATGCCTGGCTCAATTGCGCATCTTTTGGCACCTTATTGATGTGGGTCAGTGTTCAATTGTACTTTTTACAGCGGACTGTGTCAAGTACCTTGTGTTTTTTTATATACAAATGGTGTGGTTTTTCTACATGTAGATAAAGACATTGAGTTTGTCTTCGACTTAGAAGTAAGACATTTGCTGGGTGAGTTAAATGGGCTTGGCCCAAAGATTTGACGTCGTCTGGGCTACCGAAGGGCACATAACTTATAATGAAAAGTTGAATATAGTAATAACCATTTACGATGGTACATAGTAAATGTAGCCGATTTTAATTCGCAAAAAGACCAGGCAAAAATCCAAAAGTGGAAAAACTGTTCCAATGCTGCTGGTAAGAGGCTAATCCGACGTATTTTGTAACGAGAAATCGAATGGTGCAAACCGCGTTGCTCTCCGACCAATACTTTTGGCTGTAGCCACAATTGAATAATCATTGATGTCAAGATCACGTGCCCAGCAACGGCTCTTACTCCATGGAAACCAAGGAAATTTGCAATTTTTCAACACCTGAAGATGCCTGGCCCTATTGCGCATCTTTTACCACCTTATTGATGTGGGTCAGTGTTCAATTGTACTTTTTACAGCGGACTGTATCAAGTAACTAGTGTTTTTTTTATATACAAATGGTGTGGTTTTTCTACATGTAGATAAAGACATTGAGTTTGTCTTCGACTTAGAAGTAAGACATTTGCTGGGTGAGTTAAATGGGCTTGGCCCAAAGATTTGACGTCGTCTGGGCTACCGAAGGGCACATAACTTATAATGAAAAGTTGAATATAGTAATGACCAGTCGCGATGGTACATAGTAAATGTAGCCGATTTCAATTCGCAAAAAGACCAGGTAAAAATCCAAAAGTAGAAAAACTGTTCCAATGCTGCTGGTAAGAGGCTAATCCGAGGTATTTTGTGACGAGAAATCGAATGGTGCAAACCGCGTTGCTCTCCGACCAATACTTTTGGCTGTAGCCACAAATGAATAATCATTGATGTCAAGATCACGTGCCCAGCAACGGCTCTTACTTAATAGAAACGAAGAAAATTTGCAATTTTTCAACACCTGGAGATCTCTGGCCCAATTGCGCATCTTTTGGTACCTTATTGATGTGGGTTAGTGTTCAATTGTACTTTTTACAGCGGACTGTGTCAAGTACCTTGTGTTTTTTTATATACAAATGGTGTGTAGATAAAGACATTGAGTTTGTCTTCGACTTAGAAGTAAGACATTTGCTGGGTGAGTTAAATGGGCTTGGCCCAAAGATTTGACGTCGTCTGGGCTACCGAAGGGCACATAACTTATAATGAAAAGTTGAATATAGTAATGACCAGTCGCGATGGTACATAGTAAATGTAGCCGATTTCAATTCGCAAAAAGACCAGGCAAAAATCCAAAAGTGGAAAAACTGTTCCAATGCTGCTGGTAAGAGGCTAATCCAACGTATTTTTTGACGAGAAATCGAATGGTGCAAACCGCGTTGCTCTCCGACCAATACTTTTGGCTCTAGCCACAATTGAATAATCATTGATGTCAAGATCACGTGCCCAGCAACGGCTCTTACTCCATGGAAACCAAGGAAATTTGCAATTTTTCAACAGCTGGAGATGCCTGGCTCAATTGCGCATCTTTTGGCACCTTATTGATGTGGGTCAGTGTTCAATTGTACTTTTTACAGCGGACTGAATCAAGTAACTTGTGTTTTTTTATATACAAATGGTGTGGTTTTTCTACATGTAGATAAAGACATTGAGTTTGTCTTCGACTTAGAAGTAAGACATTTGCTGGGTGAGTTAAATGGGCTTGGCCCAAAGATTTGACGTCGTCTGGGCTACCGAAGGGCACATAACTTATAATGAAAAGTTGAATATAGTAATGACCAGTCGCGATGGTACATAGTAAATGTAGCCGATTTCAATTCGCAAAAAGACCAGGTAAAAATCCAAAAGTAGAAAAACTGTTCCAATGCTGCTGGTAAGAGGCTAATCCGAAGTATTTTGTGACGAGAAATCGAATGGTGCAAACCGCGTTGCTCTCCGACCAATACTTTTGGCTGTAGCCACAAATGAATAATCATTGATGTCAAGATCACGTGCCCAGCAACGGCTCTTACTTAATGGAAACGAAGAAAATTTGCAATTTTTCAACACCTGGAGATGCCTGGCCCAATTGCGCATCTTTTGGTACCTTATTGATGTGGGTTAGTGTTCAATTGTACTTTTTACAGCGGACTGTGTCAAGTACCTTGTGTTTTTTTATATACAAATGGTGTGTAGATAAAGACATTGAGTTTGTCTTCGACTTAGAAGTAAGACATTTGCTGGGTGAGTTAAATGGGCTTGGCCCAAAGATTTGACGTCGTCTGGGCTACCGAAGGGCACATAACTTATAATGAAAAGTTGAATATAGTAATAACCATTTACGATGGTACATAGTAAATGTAGCCGATTTTAATTTGCAAAAAGACCAGGCAAAAATCCAAAAGTGGAAAAACTGTTCCAATGCTGCTCGTAAGAGACTAATCCGACGTAATTTGTGACGAGAAATCGAATGGTGCAAACCGCGTTGCTCTCCGACCAATACTTTTGGCTGTAGCCACAATTGAATAATCATTGATGTCAAGATCACGTGCCCAGCAACGGCTCTTACTCCATGGAAACCATAGAACTTTGCAATTTTTCAACAGCTGGAGATGCCTGGCCCAATTGCGCATCTTTTGGCACCTTATTGATGTGGGTCAGTGTTCAATTGTACTTTTTACAGCGGACTGTGTCAAGTACCTTGTGTTTTTTTATATACAAATGGTGTGGTTTTTCTACATGTAGATAAAGACATTGAGTTTGTCTTCGACTTAGAAGTAAGACATTTGCTGGGTGAGTTAAATGGGCTTGGCCCAAAGATTTGACGTCGTCTTGGCTACCGAAGGGCACATAACTTATAATGAAAAGTTGAACATAGTACTGACCAGTCGCGAAGGTACATAGTAAATGTAGCCGATTTCAATTCACAAAAACACCAAGCAAAAATCCAAAAGTGGAAAACTGTTCCAATGCTGCTGGTAAGAGGCTAATCCGACGTATTTTCTGACGAGAAATCGAATGGTGCAAACCGCGTTGCTCTCCGACCAATATTTTTGGCTGTAGCCACAAATGAATAATCAATGATGTCAAGATCACGTGCCCAGCAACGGCTCTTACTCCATGGAAACTAAGGAAATTTGCAATTTTTTAACAGCTGAAGATGCCTGGCCCAATTGCGCATCTTTTGGCACCTTATTGATGTGGGTCAGTGTTCAATTGTACTTTTTACAGCGGACTGTGTCAAGTACCTTGTGTTTTTTTATATACAAATGGTGTGATTTTTCTACATGTAGATGAAGACATTGAGTTTGTCTTGGACTTAGAAGTAAGACATTTGCTGGGTGAGTTAAATGGGCTTGGCCCAAAGATTTGACGTCGTCTGGGCTACCGAAGGGCACATAACTTATAATGAAAAGTTGAATATAGTAATGACCAGTCGCGAAGGTACATAGTAAATGTAGCCGATTTCAATTCGCATAAAGACCAGGCAAAAATCCAAAAGTGGAAAAACTGTTCCAATGCTGCTGGTAAGAGGCTAATCCGACGTATTTTTTGACGAGAAATCGAATGGTGCAAACCGCGTTGCTCTCCGACCAATACTTTTGGCTGTAGCCACAATTGAATAATCATTGATGTCAAGGTTACGTGCCCAGCAACGGCTCTTACTCCATGGAAACCAAGGAAATTTGCAATTTTTCAACAGCTGGAGATGCCTGGCCCAATTGCGCATCTTTTGGCACCTTATTGATGTGGGTCAGTGTTCAATTGTACTTTTTACAGCAGACTGTATCAAGTACCTTGTGTTTTTTTATATACAAATGGTGTGGTTTTTCTACATGTAGATAAAGACATTGAGTTTGTCTTCGACTTAGAAGTAAGACATTTGCTGGGTGAGTTAAATGGGCTTGGCCCAAAGATTTGACGTCGTCTGGGCTACCGAAGGGCACATAACTTATAATGAAAAGTTGAATATAGTAATGACCAGTCGCGATGGTACATAGTAAATGTAGCCGATTTCAATTCGCAAAAAGACCAGGTAAAAATCCAAAAGTAGAAAAACTGTTCCAATGCTGCTGGTAAGAGGCTAATCCGAGGTATTTTGTGACGAGAAATCGAATGGTGCAAACCGCGTTGCTCTCCGACCAATACTTTTGGCTGTAGCCACAAATAAATAATCATTGATGTCAAGATCACGTGCCCAGCAACGGCTCTTACTCCATGGAAACCAAGGAAATTTGCAATTTTTCAACAGCTGGAGATGCCTGGCTCAATTGCGCATCTTTTGGCACCTTATTGATGTGGGTCAGTGTTCAATTGTACTTTTTACAGCGGACTGTGTCAAGTACCTTGTGTTTTTTTAGATACAAATGGTGTGGTTTTTCTACATGTAGATAAAGACATTGAGTTTGTCTTCGACTTAGAAGTAAGACATTTGCTGGGTGAGTTAAATGGGCTTGGCCCAAAGATTTGACGTCGTCTGGGCTACCGAAGGGCACATAACTTATGATGAAAAGTTGAACATAGTACTGACCAGTCGCGAAGGTACATAGTAAATGTAGCCGATTTCAATTCACAAAAACACCAGGCAAAAATCCAAAAGTGGAAAAACTGTTCCAATGCTGCTGGTAAGAGGCTAATCCGACGTATTTTCTGACGAGAAATCGAATGGTGCAAACCGCGTTGCTCTCCGACCAATATTTTTGGCTGTAGCCACAAATGAATAATCAATGATGTCAAGATCACGTGCCCAGCAACGGCTCTTACTCCATGGAAACTAAGGAAATTTGCAATTTTTTAACAGCTGAAGATGCCTGGCCCAATTGCGCATCTTTTGGCACCTTATTGATGTGGGTCAGTGTTCAATTGTACTTTTTACAGCGGACTGTGTCAAGTACCTTGTGTTTTTTTATATACAAATGGTGTGATTTTTCTACATGTAGATGAAGACATTGAGTTTGTCTTGGACTTAGAAGTAAGACATTTGCTGGGTGAGTTAAATGGGCTTGGCCCAAAGATTTGACGTCGTCTGGGCTACCGAAGGGCACATAACTTATAATGAAAAGTTGAATATAGTAATGACCAGTCGCGAAGGTACATAGTAAATGTAGCCGATTTCAATTCGCATAAAGACCAGGCAAAAATCCAAAAGTGGAAAAACTGTTCCAATGCTGCTGGTAAGAGGCTAATCCGACGTATTTTTTGACGAGAAATCGAATGGTGCAAACCGCGTTGCTCTCCGACCAATACTTTTGGCTGTAGCCACAATTGAATAATCATTGATGTCAAGATCACGTGCCCAGCAACGGCTCTTACTCCATGGAAACCAAGGAAATTTGCAATTTTTCAACAGCTGGAGATGCCTGGCCCAATTGCGCATCTTTTGGCACCTTATTGATGTGGGTCAGTGTTCAATTGTACTTTTTACAGCAGACTGTATCAAGTAACTTGTGTTTTTTTATATACAAATGGTGTGGTTTTTCTACATGTAGATAAAGACATTGAGTTTGTCTTCGACTTAGAAGTAAGACATTTGCTGGGTGAGTTAAATGGGCTTGGCCCAAAGATTTGACGTCGTCTGGGCTACCGAAGGGCACATAACTTATAATGAAAAGTTGAATATAGTAATGACCAGTCGCGATGGTACATAGTAAATGTAGCCGATTTCAATTCGCAAAAAGACCAGGCAAAAATCCAAAAGTGGAAAAACTGTTCCAATGCTGCTGGTAAGAGGCTAATCCGACGTATTTTTTGACGAGAAATCGAATGGTGCAAACCGCGTTGCTCTCCGGCCAATACTTTTGGCTGTAGCCACAAATGAATAATCATTGATGTCAAGATCACGTGCCCAGCAACGGCTCTTACTCCATGGAAACCATAGAACTTTGCAATTTTTCAACAGCTGGAGATGTCTGGCCCAATTGCGCATCTTTTGGCACCTTATTGATGTGGGTCAGTGTTCAATTGTACTTTTTACAGCAGACTGTATCAAGTAACTTGTGTTTTTTTTATATACAAATGGTGTGGTTTTTCTACATGTAGATAAAGACATTGAGTTTGTCTTCGACTTAGAAGTAAGACATTTGCTGGGTGAGTTAAATGGGCTTGGCCCAAAGATTTGACGTCGTCTGGGCTACCGAAGGGCACATAACTTATAATGAAAAGTTGAATATAGTAATGACCAGTCGCGATGGTACATAGTAAATGTAGCCGATTTCAATTCACAAAAAGACCAGGCAAAAATCCAAAAGTGGAAAAACTGTTCCAATGCTGCTGGTAAGAGGCTAATCCGACGTATTTTCTGACGAGAAATCGAATGGTGCAAACCGCGTTGCTCTCCGACCAATACTTTTGGCTGTAGCCACAAATGAATAATCATTGATGTCAAGATCACGTGCCCAGCAACGGCTCTTACTTAATGGAAACGAAGAAAATTTGCAATTTTTCAACACCTGGAGATGCCTGGCCCAATTGCGCATCTTTTGGTACCTTATTGATGTGGGTTAGTGTTCAATTGTACTTTTTACAGCGGACTGTGTCAAGTACCTTGTGTTTTTTTATATACAAATGGTGTGTAGATAAAGACATTGAGTTTGTCTTCGACTTAGAAGTAAGACATTTGCTGGGTGAGTTAAATGGGCTTGGCCCAAAGATTTGACGTCGTCTGGGCTACCGAAGGGCACATAACTTATAATGAAAAGTTGAATATAGTAATGACCAGTCGCGATGGTACATAGTAAATGTAGCCGATTTCAATTCGCAAAAAGACCAGGCAAAAATCCAAAAGTGAAAAAACTGTTCCAATGCTGCTGGTAAGAGGCTAATCCGACGTATTTTTTGACGAGAAATCGAATGGTGCAAACCGCGTTGCTCTCCGACCAATACTTTTGGCTCTAGCCACAATTGAATAATCATTGATGTCAAGATCACGTGCCCAGCAACGGCTCTTACTCCATGGAAACCAAGGAAATTTGCAATTTTTCAACAGCTGAAGATGCCTGGCCCAATTGCGCATCTTTTGGCACCTTATTGATGTGGGTCAGTGTTCAATTGTACTTTTTACAGCGGACTGTGTCAAGTACCTTGTGTTTTTTTATATACAAATGGTGTGGTTTTTCTACATGTAGATAAAGACATTGAGTTTGTCTTCGACTTAGGAGTAAGACATTTGCGGGGTGAGTTAAATGGGCTTGGCCCAAAGATTTGACGTCATCTGGGCTACCGAAGGGCACATAACTTATAATGAAAAGTTGAATATAGTAATGACCAGTCGCGATGGTACATAGTAAATGTAGCCGATTTCAATTCGCAAAAAGACCAGGCAAAAATCCAAAAGTGGAAAAACTGTTCCAATGCTGCTGGTAAGAGGCTAATCCGACGTATTTTTTGACGAGAAATCGAATGGTGCAAACCGCGTTGCTCTCCGACCAATACTTTTGGCTGTACCCACAATTGAATAGACATTGATGTCAAGATCACGTGCCCAGCAACGGCTCTTACTCCATGGAAACCAAGGAAATTTGCAATTTTTCAACAGCTGGAGATGCCTGGCTCAATTGCGCATCTTTTGGCACCTTATTGATGTGGGTCAGTGTTCAATTGTACTTTTTACAGCAGACTGTATCAAGTACCTTGTGTTTTTTTATATACAAATGGTGTGGTTTTTCTACATGTAGATAAAGACATTGAGTTTGTCTTCGACTTAGAAGTAAGACATTTGCTGACTGAGTTAAATGGGCTTGGCCCAAAGATTTGACGTCGTCTGGGCTACCGAAGGGCACATAACTTATAATGAAAAGTTGAATATAGTAATGACCAGTCGCGATGGTACATAGTAAATGTAGCCGATTTCAATTCGCAAAAAGACCAGGCCAAAATCCAAAAGTGGAAAAACTGTTCCAATGCTGCTCGTAAGAGACTAATCCGACGTATTTTGTGACGAGAAATCGAATGGTGCAAACCGCGTTGCTCTCTGACCAATACTTTTGGCTGTAGCCACAAGTGAATAATCATTGATGTCAAGATCACGTGCCCAGCAACGGCTCTTACACCATGGAAACCATAGAACTTTTGCAATTTTTTAACAGCTGGAGATGCCTGGCCCAATTGCGCATCTTTTGGCACATTATTGATGTGGGTCAGTGTTCAATTGTACTTTTTACAGCAGACTGTATCAAGTAACTTGTGTTTTTTTATATACAAATGGTGTGGTTTTTCTACATGTAGATAAAGACATTGAGTTTGTCTTCGACTTAGAAGTAAGACATTTGCTGGGTGAGTTAAATGGGCTTGGCCCAAAGATTTGACGTCGTCTGGGCTACCGAAGGGCACATAACTTATAATGAAAAGTTGAATATAGTAATGACCAGTCGCGATGGTACATAGTAAATGTAGCCGATTTCAATTCGCAAAAAGACCAGGCAAAAATCCAAAAGTGGAAAAACTGTTCCAATGCTGCTGGTAAGAGGCTAATCCGACGTATTTTCTGACGAGAAATCGAATGGTGCAAACCGCGTTGCTCTCCGGCCAATACTTTTGGCTCTAGCCACAAATGAATAATCATTGATGTCAAGATCACGTGCCCAGCAACGGCTCTTACTCCATGGAAACCATAGAACTTTGCAATTTTTCAACAGCTGGAGATGTCTGGCCCAATTGCGCATCTTTTGGCACCTTATTGATGTGGGTCAGTGTTCAATTGTACTTTTTAACAGCAGACTGTATCAAGTAACTTGTGTTTTTTTATATACAAATGGTGTGGTTTTTCTACATGCAGATAAAGACATTGAGTTTGTCTTCGACTTAGAAGTAAGACATTTGCTGGGTGAGTTAAATGGGCTTGGCCCAAAGATTTGACGTCGTCTGGGCTACCGAAGGGCACATAACTTATAATGAAAAGTTGAATATAGTAATAACGATTTACGATGGTACATAGTAAATGTAGCCGATTTCAATTCACAAAAAGACCAGGCAAAAATCCAAAAGTGGAAAAACTGTTCCAATGCTGCTGGTAAGAGACTAATCCGACGTATTTTCTGACGAGAAATCGAATGGTGCAAACCGCGTTGCTCTCCGACCAATACTTTTGGCTGTAGCCACAAATGAATAATCATTGATGTCAAGATCACGTGCCCAGCAACGGCTCTTACTTAATGGAAACGAAGAAAATTTGCAATTTTTCAACACCTGGAGATGCCTGGCCCAATTGCGCATCTTTTGGTACCTTATTAATGTGGGTTAGTGTTCAATTGTACTTTTTACAGCGGACTGTGTCAAGTACCTTGTGTTTTTTTATATACAAATGGTGTGTAGATAAAGACATTGAGTTTGTCTTCGACTTAGAAGTAAGACATTTGCTGGGTGAGTTAAATGGGCTTGGCCCAAAGATTTGACGTCGTCTGGGCTACCGAAGGGCACATAACTTATAATGAAAAGTTGAATATAGTAATAACCATTTACGATGGTACATAGTAAATGTAGCCGATTTCAATTCGCAAAAAGACCAGGCAAAAATCCAAAAGTGGAAAAACTGTTCCAATGCTGCTGGTAAGAGACTAATCCGACGTAATTTGTGACGAGAAATCGAGTGGTGCAAACCGCGTTGCTCTCCGACCAATACTTTTGGCTGTAGCCACAATTGAATAATCATTGATGTCAAGATCACGTGCCCAGCAACGGCTCTTACTCCATGGAAACCAAGGAAATTTGCAATTTTTCAACAGCTGGAGATGCCTGGCCCAATTGCGCATCTTTTGGCACCTTATTGATGTGGGTCAGTGTTTAATTGTACTTTTTACAGCGCACTGTATCAAGTACCTTGTGTTTTTTTATATACAAATGGTGTGGTTTTTCTATATGTAGATAAAGACATTGAGTTTGTCTTCGACTTAGAAGTAAGACATTTGCGGAGTGAGTTAAATGGGCTTGGCCCAAAGATTTGACGTCATCTGGGCTACCGAACGGCACATAACTTATAATGAAAAGTTGAATATAGTAATGACCAGTCGCGATGGTACATAGTAAATGTATCCGATTTCAATTCGCAAAAAGACCAGGCAAAAATCCAAAAGTGGAAAAACTGTTCCAATGCTGCTGGTAAGAGGCTAATCCGACGTATTTTTTGACGAGAAATCGAATGGTGCAAACCGCGTTGCTCTCCGACCAACACTTTTGGCTGTAGCCACAATTGAATAATCATTGATGTCAAGATCACGTGCCCAGCAACGGCTCTTACTCCATGGAAACCAAGGAAATTTGCAATTTTTCAACAGCTGGAGATGCCTGGCTCAATTGCGCATCTTTTGGCACCTTATTGATGTGGGTCAGTGTTCAATTGTACTTTTTACAGCAGACTGTATCAAGTACCTTGTGTTTTTTTATATACAAATGGTGTGGTTTTTCTACATGTAGATAAAGACATTGAGTTTGTCTTCGACTTAGAAGTAAGACATTTGCTGGGTGAGTTAAATGGGCTTGGCCCAAAGATTTGACGTCGTCTGGGCTACCGAAGGGCACATAACTTATAATGAAAAGTTGAATATAGTAATGACCAGTCGCGATGGTACATAGTAAATGTAGCCGATTTCAATTCACAAAAAGACCAGGCAAAAATCCAAAAGTGGAAAAACTGTTCCAATGCTGCTGGTAAGAGGCTAATCCGACGTATTTTCTCACGAGAAATCGAATGGTGCAAACCGCGTTGCTCTCCGGCCAATATTTTTGGCTGTAGCCACAAATGAATAATCATTGATGTCAAGATCACGTGCCCAGCAACGGCTCTTACTCCATGGAAACCATAGAACTTTGCAATTTTTCAACAGCTGGAGATGTCTGGCCCAATTGCGCATCTTTTGGCACCTTATTGATGTGGGTCAGTGTTCAATTGTACTTTTTACAGCAGACTGTATCAAGTAACTTGTGTTTTTTTATATACAAATGGTGTGGTTTTTCTACATGCAGATAAAGACATTGAGTTTGTCTTCGACTTAGAAGTAAGACATTTGTTGGGTGAGTTAAATGGGCTTGGCCCAAAGATTTGACGTCGTCTGGGCTACCGAAGGGCACATAACTTATAATGAAAAGTTGAATATAGTAATAACGATTTACGATGGTACATAGTAAATGTAGCCGATTTCAATTCACAAAAAGACCAGGCAAAAATCCAAAAGTGGAAAAACTGTTCCAATGCTGCTGGTAAGAGGCTAATCCGACGTATTTTTGGACGAGAAATCGAATGGTGCAAACCGCGTTGCTCTCCGACCAATACTTTTGGCTGTAGCCACAAATGAATAATCATTGATGTCAAGATCACGTGCCCAGCAACGGCTCTTACTTAATGGAAACGAAGAAAATTTGCAATTTTTCAACACCTGGAGATGCCTGGCCCAATTGCGCATCTTTTGGTACCTTATTGATGTGGGTTAGTGTTCAATTGTACTTTTTACAGCGGACTGTGTCAAGTACCTTGTGTTTTTTTATATACAAATGGTGTGTAGATAAAGACATTGAGTTTGTCTTCGACTTAGAAGTAAGACATTTGCTGGGTGAGTTAAATGGGCTTGGCCCAAAGATTTGACGTCGTCTGGGCTACCGAAGGGCACATAACTTATAATGAAAAGTTGAATATAGTAATGACCAGTCGCGATGGTACATAGTAAATGTAGCCGATTTCAATTCGCAAAAAGACCAGGCAAAAATCCAAAAGTGAAAAAACTGTTCCAATGCTGCTGGTAAGAGGCTAATCCGACGTATTTTTTGACGAGAAATCGAATGGTGCAAACCGCGTTGCTCTCCGACCAATACTTTTGGCTCTAGCCACAATTGAATAATCAATGATGTCAAGATCACGTGCCCAGCAACGGCTCTTACTCCATGGAAACCAAGGAAATTTGCAATTTTTCAACAGCTGAAGATGCCTGGCCCAATTGCGCATCTTTTGGCACCTTATTGATGTGGGTCAGTGTTCAATTGTACTTTTTACAGCGGACTGTGTCAAGTACCTTTTGTTTTTTTATATACAAATGGTGTGGTTTTTCTACATGTAGATAAAGACATTGAGATTGTCTTCGACTTAGAAGTAAGACATTTGCTGGGTGAGTTAAATGGGCTTGGCCCAAAGATTTGACGTCGTCTGGGCTACCGAAGGGCACATAACTTATAATGAAAAGTTGAATATAGTAATAACCATTTACGATGGTACATAGTAAATGTAGCCGATTTTAATTCGCAAAAAGACCAGGCAAAAATCCAAAAGTGGAAAAACTGTTCCAATGCTGCTCGTAAGAGACTAATCCGACGTAATTTGTGACGAGAAATCGAATGGTGCAAACCGCGTTGCTCTCCGACCAATACTTTTGGCTGTAGCCACAATTGAAAAATCATTGATGTCAAGATCACGTGCCCAGCAACGGCTCTTACTCCATGGAAACCAAGGAAATTTGCAATTTTTCAACAGCTGGAGATGCCTGGCCCAATTGCGCATCTTTTGTCACCTGATTGATGTGGGTCAGTGTTTAATTGTACTTTTTACAGCGGACTGTATCAAGTACCTTGTGTTTTTTTATATACAAATGGTGTGGTTTTTCTACATGTAGATAAAGACATTGAGTTTGTCTTGGACTTAGAAGTAAGACATTTGCGGGGTGAGTTAAATGGGCTTGGCCCAAAGATTTGACGTCATCTGGGCTACCGAAGGGCACATAACTTATAATGAAAAGTTGAATATAGTAATGACCAGTCGCGATGGTACATAGTAAATGTAGCCGATTTCAATTCGCAAAAAGACCAGGCAAAAATCCAAAAGTGGAAAAACTGTTCCAATGCTGCTGGTAAGAGGCTAATCCGACGTATTTTTTGACGAGAAATCGAATGGTGCAAACCGCGTTGCTCTCCGACCAATACTTTTGGCTGTACCCACAATTGAATAGACATTGATGTCAAGATCACGTGCCCAGCAACGGCTCTTACTCCATGGAAACCATAGAACTTTGCAATTTTTTAACAGCTGAAGATGCCTGGCCCAATTGCGCATCTTTTGGCACCTTATTGATGTGGGTCAGTGTTCAATTGTACTTTTTACAGCGGACTGTGTCAAGTACCTTGTGTTTTTTTATATACAAATGGTGTGGTTTTTCTACATGTAGATAAAGACATTGAGTTTGTCTTCGACTTAGAAGTAAGACATTTGCTGACTGAGTTAAATGGGCTTGGCCCAAAGATTTGACGTCGTCTGGGCTACCGAAGGGCACATAACTTATAATGAAAAGTTGAATATAGTAATGACCAGTCGCGATGGTACATAGTAAATGTAGCCGATTTCAATTCGCAAAAAGACCAGGCCAAAATCCAAAAGTGGAAAAACTGTTCCAATGCTGCTCGTAAGAGACTAATCCGACGTATTTTGTGACGAGAAATCGAATGGTGCAAACCGCGTTGCTCTCTGACCAATACTTTTGGCTGTAGCCACAAGTGAATAATCATTGATGTCAAGATCACGGGCCCAGCAACGGATCTTACACCATGGAAACCATAGAACTTTGCAATTTTTTAACAGCTGGAGATGCCTGGCCCAATTGCGCATCTTTTGGCACATTATTGATGTGGGTCAGTGTTCAATTGTACTTTTTACAGCAGACTGTATCAAGTAACTTGTGTTTTTTTATATACAAATGGTGTGGTTTTTCTACATGTAGATAAAGACATTGAGTTTGTCTTCGACTTAGAAGTAAGACATTTGCTGGGTGAGTTAAATGGGCTTGGCCCAAAGATTTGACGTCGTCTGGGCTACCGAAGGGCACATAACTTATAATGAAAAGTTGAATATAGTAATGACCAGTCGCGATGGTACATAGTAAATGTAGCCGATTTCAATTCGCAAAAAGACCAGGCAAAAATCCAAAAGTGGAAAAACTGTTCCAATGCTGCTGGTAAGAGGCTAATCCGACGTATTTTCTGACGAGAAATCGAATGGTGCAAACCGCGTTGCTCTCCGGCCAATACTTTTGGCTGTAGCCACAAATGAATAATCATTGATGTCAAGATCACGTGCCCAGCAACGGCTCTTACTCCATGGAAACCATAGAACTTTGCAATTTTTCAACAGCTGGAGATGTCTGGCCCAATTGCGCATCTTTTGGCACCTTATTGATGTGGGTCAGTGTTCAATTGTACTTTTTACAGCAGACTGTATCAAGTAACTTGTGTTTTTTTATATACAAATGGTGTGGTTTTTCTACATGCAGATAAAGACATTGAGTTTGTCTTCGACTTAGAAGTAAGACATTTGCTGGGTGAGTTAAATGGGCTTGGCCCAAAGATTTGACGTCGTCTGGGCTACCGAAGGGCACATAACTTATAATGAAAAGTTGAATATAGTAATAACGATTTACGATGGTACATAGTAAATGTAGCCGATTTCAATTCACAAAAAGACCAGGCAAAAATCCAAAAGTGGAAAAACTGTTCCAATGCTGCTGGTAAGAGGCTAATCCGACGTATTTTCTGACGAGAAATCGAATGGTGCAAACCGCGTTGCTCTCCGACCAATACTTTTGGCTGTAGCCACAAATGAATAATCATTGATGTCAAGATCACGTGCCCAGCAACGGCTCTTACTTAATGGAAACGAAGAAAATTTGCAATTTTTCAACACCTGGAGATGCCTGGCCCAATTGCGCATCTTTTGGTACCTTATTAATGTGGGTTAGTGTTCAATTGTACTTTTTACAGCGGACTGTGTCAAGTACCTTGTGTTTTTTTATATACAAATGGTGTGTAGATAAAGACATTGAGTTTGTCTTCGACTTAGAAGTAAGACATTTGCTGGGTGAGTTAAATGGGCTTGGCCCAAAGATTTGACGTCGTCTGGGCTACCGAAGGGCACATAACTTATAATGAAAAGTTGAATATAGTAATAACCATTTACGATGGTACATAGTAAATGTAGCCGATTTCAATTCGCAAAAAGACCAGGCAAAAATCCAAAAGTGGAAAAACTGTTCCAATGCTGCTCGTAAGAGACTAATCCGACGTAATTTGTGACGAGAAATCGAATGGTGCAAACCGCGTTGCTCTCCGACCAATACTTTTGGCTGTAGCCACAATTGAATAATCATTGATGTCAAGATCACGTGCCCAGCAACGGCTCTTACTCCATGGAAACCAAGGAAATTTGCAATTTTTCAACAGCTGGAGATGCCTGGCCCAATTGCGCATCTTTTGTCACCTTATTGATGTGGGTCAGTGTTTAATTGTACTTTTTACAGCGCACTGTATCAAGTACCTTGTGTTTTTTTATATACAAATGGTGTGGTTTTTCTATATGTAGATAAAGACATTGAGTTTGTCTTCGACTTAGAAGTAAGACATTTGCGGAGTGAGTTAAATGGGCTTGGCCCAAAGATTTGACGTCATCTGGGCTACCGAACGGCACATAACTTATAATGAAAAGTTGAATATAGTAATGACCAGTCGCGATGGTACATAGTAAATGTATCCGATTTCAATTCGCAAAAAGACCAGGCAAAAATCCAAAAGTGGAAAAACTGTTCCAATGCTGCTGGTAAGAGGCTAATCCGACGTATTTTTTGACGAGAAATCGAATGGTGCAAACCGCGTTGCTCTCCGACCAACACTTTTGGCTGTAGCCACAATTGAATAATCATTGATGTCAAGATCACGTGCCCAGCAACGGCTCTTACTCCATGGAAACCAAGGAAATTTGCAATTTTTCAACAGCTGGAGATGCCTGGCTCAATTGCGCATCTTTTGGCACCTTATTGATGTGGGTCAGTGTTCAATTGTACTTTTTACAGCAGACTGTATCAAGTACCTTGTGTTTTTTTATATACAAATGGTGTGGTTTTTCTACATGTAGATAAAGACATTGAGTTTGTCTTCGACTTAGAAGTAAGACATTTGCTGGGTGAGTTAAATGGGCTTGGCCCAAAGATTTGACGTCGTCTGGGCTACCGAAGGGCACATAACTTATAATGAAAAGTTGAATATAGTAATGACCAGTCGCGATGGTACATAGTAAATGTAGCCGATTTCAATTCGCAAAAAGACCAGGCCAAAATCCAAAAGTGGAAAAACTGTTCCAATGCTGCTCGTAAGAGACTAATCCGACGTATTTTGTGACGAGAAATCGAATGGTGCAAACCGCGTTGCTCTCTGACCAATACTTTTGGCTGTAGCCACAAGTGAATAATCATTGATGTCAAGATCACGGGCCCAGCAACGGATCTTACACCATGGAAACCATAGAACTTTGCAATTTTTTAACAGCTGGAGATGCCTGGCCCAATTGCGCATCTTTTGGCACATTATTGATGTGGGTCAGTGTTCAATTGTACTTTTTACAGCAGACTGTATCAAGTAACTTGTGTTTTTTTATATACAAATGGTGTGGTTTTTCTACATGTAGATAAAGACATTGAGTTTGTCTTCGACTTAGAAGTAAGACATTTGCTGGGTGAGTTAAATGGGCTTGGCCCAAAGATTTGACGTCGTCTGGGCTACCGAAGGGCACATAACTTATAATGAAAAGTTGAATATAGTAATGACCAGTCGCGATGGTACATAGTAAATGTAGCCGATTTCAATTCGCAAAAAGACCAGGCAAAAATCCAAAAGTGGAAAAACTGTTCCAATGCTGCTGGTAAGAGGCTAATCCGACGTATTTTCTGACGAGAAATCGAATGGTGCAAACCGCGTTGCTCTCCGGCCAATACTTTTGGCTGTAGCCACAAATGAATAATCATTGATGTCAAGATCACGTGCCCAGCAACGGCTCTTACTCCATGGAAACCATAGAACTTTGCAATTTTTCAACAGCTGGAGATGTCTGGCCCAATTGCGCATCTTTTGGCACCTTATTGATGTGGGTCAGTGTTCAATTGTACTTTTTACAGCAGACTGTATCAAGTAACTTGTGTTTTTTTATATACAAATGGTGTGGTTTTTCTACATGCAGATAAAGACATTGAGTTTGTCTTCGACTTAGAAGTAAGACATTTGCTGGGTGAGTTAAATGGGCTTGGCCCAAAGATTTGACGTCGTCTGGGCTACCGAAGGGCACATAACTTATAATGAAAAGTTGAATATAGTAATAACGATTTACGATGGTACATAGTAAATGTAGCCGATTTCAATTCACAAAAAGACCAGGCAAAAATCCAAAAGTGGAAAAACTGTTCCAATGCTGCTGGTAAGAGGCTAATCCGACGTATTTTCTGACGAGAAATCGAATGGTGCAAACCGCGTTGCTCTCCGACCAATACTTTTGGCTGTAGCCACAAATGAATAATCATTGATGTCAAGATCACGTGCCCAGCAACGGCTCTTACTTAATGGAAACGAAGAAAATTTGCAATTTTTCAACACCTGGAGATGCCTGGCCCAATTGCGCATCTTTTGGTACCTTATTAATGTGGGTTAGTGTTCAATTGTACTTTTTACAGCGGACTGTGTCAAGTACCTTGTGTTTTTTTATATACAAATGGTGTGTAGATAAAGACATTGAGTTTGTCTTCGACTTAGAAGTAAGACATTTGCTGGGTGAGTTAAATGGGCTTGGCCCAAAGATTTGACGTCGTCTGGGCTACCGAAGGGCACATAACTTATAATGAAAAGTTGAATATAGTAATAACCATTTACGATGGTACATAGTAAATGTAGCCGATTTCAATTCGCAAAAAGACCAGGCAAAAATCCAAAAGTGGAAAAACTGTTCCAATGCTGCTCGTAAGAGACTAATCCGACGTAATTTGTGACGAGAAATCGAATGGTGCAAACCGCGTTGCTCTCCGACCAATACTTTTGGCTGTAGCCACAATTGAATAATCATTGATGTCAAGATCACGTGCCCAGCAACGGCTCTTACTCCATGGAAACCAAGGAAATTTGCAATTTTTCAACAGCTGGAGATGCCTGGCCCAATTGCGCATCTTTTGTCACCTTATTGATGTGGGTCAGTGTTTAATTGTACTTTTTACAGCGCACTGTATCAAGTACCTTGTGTTTTTTTATATACAAATGGTGTGGTTTTTCTATATGTAGATAAAGACATTGAGTTTGTCTTCGACTTAGAAGTAAGACATTTGCGGAGTGAGTTAAATGGGCTTGGCCCAAAGATTTGACGTCATCTGGGCTACCGAACGGCACATAACTTATAATGAAAAGTTGAATATAGTAATGACCAGTCGCGATGGTACATAGTAAATGTATCCGATTTCAATTCGCAAAAAGACCAGGCAAAAATCCAAAAGTGGAAAAACTGTTCCAATGCTGCTGGTAAGAGGCTAATCCGACGTATTTTTTGACGAGAAATCGAATGGTGCAAACCGCGTTGCTCTCCGACCAACACTTTTGGCTGTAGCCACAATTGAATAATCATTGATGTCAAGATCACGTGCCCAGCAACGGCTCTTACTCCATGGAAACCAAGGAAATTTGCAATTTTTCAACAGCTGGAGATGCCTGGCTCAATTGCGCATCTTTTGGCACCTTATTGATGTGGGTCAGTGTTCAATTGTACTTTTTACAGCAGACTGTATCAAGTACCTTGTGTTTTTTTATATACAAATGGTGTGGTTTTTCTACATGTAGATAAAGACATTGAGTTTGTCTTCGACTTAGAAGTAAGACATTTGCTGGGTGAGTTAAATGGGCTTGGCCCAAAGATTTGACGTCGTCTGGGCTACCGAAGGGCACATAACTTATAATGAAAAGTTGAATATAGTAATGACCAGTCGCGATGGTACATAGTAAATGTAGCCGATTTCAATTCACAAAAAGACCAGGCAAAAATCCAAAAGTGGAAAAACTGTTCCAATGCTGCTGGTAAGAGGCTAATCCGACGTATTTTCTCACGAGAAATCGAATGGTGCAAACCGCGTTGCTCTCCGGCCAATATTTTTGGCTGTAGCCACAAATGAATAATCATTGATGTCAAGATCACGTGCCCAGCAACGGCTCTTACTCCATGGAAACCATAGAACTTTGCAATTTTTCAACAGCTGGAGATGTCTGGCCCAATTGCGCATCTTTTGGCACCTTATTGATGTGGGTCAGTGTTCAATTGTACTTTTTACAGCAGACTGTATCAAGTAACTTGTGTTTTTTTATATACAAATGGTGTGGTTTTTCTACATGCAGATAAAGACATTGAGTTTGTCTTCGACTTAGAAGTAAGACATTTGTTGGGTGAGTTAAATGGGCTTGGCCCAAAGATTTGACGTCGTCTGGGCTACCGAAGGGCACATAACTTATAATGAAAAGTTGAATATAGTAATAACGATTTACGATGGTACATAGTAAATGTAGCCGATTTCAATTCACAAAAAGACCAGGCAAAAATCCAAAAGTGGAAAAACTGTTCCAATGCTGCTGGTAAGAGGCTAATCCGACGTATTTTTGGACGAGAAATCGAATGGTGCAAACCGCGTTGCTCTCCGACCAATACTTTTGGCTGTAGCCACAAATGAATAATCATTGATGTCAAGATCACGTGCCCAGCAACGGCTCTTACTTAATGGAAACGAAGAAAATTTGCAATTTTTCAACACCTGGAGATGCCTGGCCCAATTGCGCATCTTTTGGTACCTTATTGATGTGGGTTAGTGTTCAATTGTACTTTTTACAGCGGACTGTGTCAAGTACCTTGTGTTTTTTTATATACAAATGGTGTGTAGATAAAGACATTGAGTTTGTCTTCGACTTAGAAGTAAGACATTTGCTGGGTGAGTTAAATGGGCTTGGCCCAAAGATTTGACGTCGTCTGGGCTACCGAAGGGCACATAACTTATAATGAAAAGTTGAATATAGTAATGACCAGTCGCGATGGTACATAGTAAATGTAGCCGATTTCAATTCGCAAAAAGACCAGGCAAAAATCCAAAAGTGAAAAAACTGTTCCAATGCTGCTGGTAAGAGGCTAATCCGACGTATTTTTTGACGAGAAATCGAATGGTGCAAACCGCGTTGCTCTTCGACCAATACTTTTGGCTCTAGCCACAATTGAATAATCAATGATGTCAAGATCACGTGCCCAGCAACGGCTCTTACTCCATGGAAACCAAGGAAATTTGCAATTTTTCAACAGCTGAAGATGCCTGGCCCAATTGCGCATCTTTTGGCACCTTATTGATGTGGGTCAGTGTTCAATTGTACTTTTTACAGCGGACTGTGTCAAGTACCTTTTGTTTTTTTATATACAAATGGTGTGGTTTTTCTACATGTAGATAAAGACATTGAGATTGTCTTCGACTTAGAAGTAAGACATTTGCTGGGTGAGTTAAATGGGCTTGGCCCAAAGATTTGACGTCGTCTGGGCTACCGAAGGGCACATAACTTATAATGAAAAGTTGAATATAGTAATAACCATTTACGATGGTACATAGTAAATGTAGCCGATTTTAATTCGCAAAAAGACCAGGCAAAAATCCAAAAGTGGAAAAACTGTTCCAATGCTGCTCGTAAGAGACTAATCCGACGTAATTTGTGACGAGAAATCGAATGGTGCAAACCGCGTTGCTCTCCGACCAATACTTTTGGCTGTAGCCACAATTGAAAAATCATTGATGTCAAGATCACGTGCCCAGCAACGGCTCTTACTCCATGGAAACCAAGGAAATTTGCAATTTTTCAACAGCTGGAGATGCCTGGCCCAATTGCGCATCTTTTGTCACCTTATTGATGTGGGTCAGTGTTTAATTGTACTTTTTACAGCGGACTGTATCAAGTACCTTGTGTTTTTTTATATACAAATGGTGTGGTTTTTCTACATGTAGATAAAGACATTGAGTTTGTCTTGGACTTAGAAGTAAGACATTTGCTGGGTGAGTTAAATGGGCTTGGCCCAAAGATTTGACGTCATCTGGGCTACCGAAGGGCACATAACTTATAATGAAAAGTTGAATATAGTAATGACCAGTCGCGATGGTACATAGTAAATGTAGCCGATTTCAATTCGCAAAAAGACCAGGCAAAAATCCAAAAGTGGAAAAACTGTTCCAATGCTGCTAGTAAGAGGCTAATCCGACGTATTTTTTGACGAGAAATCGAATGGTGCAAACCGCGTTGCTCTCCGACCAATACTTTTGGCTGTACCCACAATTGAATAGACATTGATGTCAAGATCACGTGCCCAGCAACGGCTCTTACTCCATGGAAACCATAGAACTTTGCAATTTTTTAACAGCTGAAGATGCCTGGCCCAATTGCGCATCTTTTGGCACCTTATTGATGTGGGTCAGTGTTCAATTGTACTTTTTACAGCGGACTGTGTCAAGTACCTTGTGTTTTTTTATATACAAATGGTGTGGTTTTTCTACATGTAGATAAAGACATTGAGTTTGTCTTCGACTTAGAAGTAAGACATTTGCTGGGTGAGTTAAATGGGCTTAGCCCAAAGATTTGACGTCGTCTTGGCTACCGAAGGGCACATAACTTATAATGAAAAGTTGAATATAGTAATGACCAGTCGCGATGGTACATAGTAAATGTAGCCGATTTCAATTCGCAAAAAGACCAGGCAAAAATCCAAAAGTGGAAAAACTGTTCCAATGCTGCTGGTAAGAGGCTAATCCGACGTATTTTTTGACGAGAAATCGAATGGTGCAAACCGCGTTGCTCTCCGACCAATACTTTTGGCTGTAGCCACAATTGAATAATCATTGATGTCAAGATCACGTGCCCAGCAACGGCTCTTACTCCATGGAAACCAAGGAAATTTGCAATTTTTCAACAGCTGGAGATGCCTGGCTCAATTGCGCATCTTTTGGCACCTTATTGATGTGGGTCAGTGTTCAATTGTACTTTTTACAGCAGACTGTATCAAGTACCTTGTGTTTTTTTATATACAAATGGTGTGGTTTTTCTACATGTAGATAAAGACATTGAGTTTGTCTTCGACTTAGAAGTAAGACATTTGCTGACTGGGTTAAATGGGCTTGGCCCAAAGATTTGACGTCGTCTGGGCTACCGAAGGGCACATAACTTATAATGAAAAGTTGAATATAGTAATGACCAGTCGCGATGGTACATAGTAAATGTAGCCGATTTCAATTCGCAAAAAGACCAGGCCAAAATCCAAAAGTGGAAAAACTGTTCCAATGCTGCTCGTAAAAGACTAATCCGACGTATTTTGTGACGAGAAATCGAATGGTGCAAACCGCGTTGCTCTCCGACCAATACTTTTGGCTGTAGCCACAAATGAATAATCATTGATGTCAAGATCACGTGCCCAGCAACGGCTCTTACACCATGGAAACTATAGAACTTTGCAATTTTTTAACAGCTGGAGATGCCTGGCCCAATTGCGCATCTTTTGGCACCTCATTGATGTGGGTCAGTGTTCAATTGTACTTTTTACAGCGGACTGTGTCAAGTACCTTGTGTTTTTTATATACAAATGCTGTGGTTTTTCTACATGTAGATAAAGACATTGAGTTTGTCTTCGACTTAGAAGTAAGACATTTGCTGGGTGAGTTAAATGGGCTTGGCCCAAAGATTTGACGTCGTCTTGGCTACCGAAGGGCACATAACTTATAATGAAAAGTTGAACATAGTAATGACCAGTCGCGAAGGTACATAGTAAATGTAGCCGATTTCAATTCGCAAAAAGACCAGGCAAAAATCCAAAAGTGGAAAAACTGTTCCAATGCTGCTGGTAAGAGACTAATCCGACGTATTTTCTGACGAGAAATCGAATGGTGCAAACCGCGTTGCTCTCCGACCAATACTTTTGGCTGTAGCCACAAGTGAATAATCATTGATGTCAAGATCACGTGCCCAGCAACGGCTCTTACACCATGGAAACCATAGACCTTTGCAATTTTTCAACAGCTGGAGATGCCTGGCCCAATTGCGCATCTTTTGGCACCTTATTGATGTGGGTCAGTGTTCAATTGTACTTTTTACAGCGGACTGTGTCAAGTACCTTGTGTTTTTTTTATATACAAATGGTGTGGTTTTTCTACATGTAGATAAAGACATTGAGTTTGTCTTCGACTTAGAAGTAAGACATTTGCTGGGTGAGTTAAATGGGCTTGGCCCAAGGATTTGACGTCGTCTTGGCTACCGAAGGGCACATAACTTATAATGAAAAGTTGAATATAGTAATGACCAGTCGCGATGGTACATAGTAAATGTAGCCGATTCCAATTCGCAAAAAGACCAGGCAAAAATCCAAAAGTGGAAAAACTGTTCCAATGCTGCTGGTAAGAGGCTAATCCGAGGTATTTTGTGACGAGAAATCGAATGGTGCAAACCGCGTTGCTCTCCGACCAATACTTTTGGCTGTAGCCACAAATGAATAATCATTGATGTCAAGATCACGTGCCCAGCAACGGCTCTTACACCATGGAAACCATAGAACTTTGCAATTTTTTAACAGCTGGAGATGCCTGGCCCAATTGCGCATCTTTTGGCACATTATTGATGTGGGTCAGTGTTCAATTGTACTTTTTACAGCAGACTGTATCAAGTAACTTGTGTTTTTTTATATACAAATGGTGTGGTTTTTCTACATGTAGATAAAGACATTGAGTTTGTCTTCGACTTAGAAGTAAGACATTTGCTGGGTGAGTTAAATGGGCTTGGCCCAAAGATTTGACGTCGTCTGGGCTACCGAAGGGCACATAACTTATAATGAAAAGTTGAATATAGTAATGACCAGTCGCGATGGTACATAGTAAATGTAGCCGATTTCAATTCGCAAAAAGACCAGGCAAAAATCCAAAAGTGGAAAAACTGTTCCAATGCTGCTGGTAAGAGGCTAATCCGACGTATTTTCTGACGAGAAATCGAATGGTGCAAACCGCGTTGCTCTCCGGCCAATACTTTTGGCTGTAGCCACAAATGAATAATCATTGATGTCAAGATCACGTGCCCAGCAACGGCTCTTACTCCATGGAAACCATAGAACTTTGCAATTTTTCAACAGCTGGAGATGTCTGGCCCAATTGCGCATCTTTTGGCACCTTATTGATGTGGGTCAGTGTTCAATTGTACTTTTTACAGCAGACTGTATCAAGTAACTTGTGTTTTTTTATATACAAATGGTGTGGTTTTTCTACATGCAGATAAAGACATTGAGTTTGTCTTCGACTTAGAAGTAAGACATTTGCTGGGTGAGTTAAATGGGCTTGGCCCAAAGATTTGACGTCGTCTGGGCTACCGAAGGGCACATAACTTATAATGAAAAGTTGAATATAGTAATAACGATTTACGATGGTACATAGTAAATGTAGCCGATTTCAATTCACAAAAAGACCAGGCAAAAATCCAAAAGTGGAAAAACTGTTCCAATGCTGCTGGTAAGAGGCTAATCCGACGTATTTTGTGACGAGAAATCGAATGGTGCAAACCGCGTTGCTCTCCGACCAATACTTTTGGCTGTAGCCACAAATGAATAATCATTGATGTCAAGATCACGTGCCCAGCAACGGCTCTTACTTAATGGAAACGAAGAAAATTTGCAATTTTTCAACACCTGGAGATGCCTGGCCCAATTGCGCATCTTTTGGTACTTTATTAATGTGGGTTAGTGTTCAATTGTACTTTTTACAGCGGACTGTGTCAAGTACCTTGTGTTTTTTTATATACAAATGGTGTGTAGATAAAGACATTGAGTTTGTCTTCGACTTAGAAGTAAGACATTTGCTGGGTGAGTTAAATGGGCTTGGCCCAAAGATTTGACGTCGTCTGGGCTACCGAAGGGCACATAACTTATAATGAAAAGTTGAATATAGTAATGACCAGTCGCGATGGTACATAGTAAATGTAGCCGATTCCAATTCGCAAAAAGACCAGGCAAAAATCCAAAAGTGGAAAAACTGTTCCAATGCTGCTGGTAAGAGGCTAATCCGAGGTATTTTGTGACGAGAAATAGAATGGTGCAAACCGCGTTGCTCTCCGACCAATACTTTTGGCTGTAGCCACAAATGAATATTCAATGATGTCAAGATCACGTGCACATCAACGGCTCTTACTCCATGGAAACCAAGGAAATTTGCAATTTTTCAACAGCTGGAGATGCCTGGCCCAATTGCGCATCTTTTGGCACCTTATTGATGTGGGTCAGTGTTCAATTGTACTTTTTACAGCAGACTGTATCAAGTAACTTGTGTTTTTTTATATACAAATGGTGTGGTTTTTCTACATGTAGATAAAGACATTGAGTTTGTCTTCGACTTAGAAGTAAGACATTTGCTGGGTGAGTTAAATGGGCTTGGCCCAAAGATTTGACGTCGTCTTGGCTACCGAAGGGCACATAACTTATAATGAAAAGTTGAATATAGTAATGACCAGTCGCGCTGGTACATAGTAAATGTAGCCGATTTCAATTCGCAAAAAGACCAGGCAAAAATCCAAAAGTGGAAAAACTGTTCCAATGCTGCTGGTAAGAGGCTAATCCGACGTATTTTCTGACGAGAAATCAAATAGTGCAAACCGCGTTGCTCTCCGGCCAATACTTTTGGCTGTAGCCACAAATGAATAATCATTGATGTCAAGATCACGTGCCCAGCAACGGCTCTTACTCCATGGAAACCATAGAACTTTGCAATTTTTCAACAGCTGGAGATGTCTGGCCCAATTGCGCATCTTTTGGCACCTTATTGATGTGGGTCAGTGTTCAATTGTACTTTTTTACAGCAGACTGTATCAAGTAACTTGTGTTTTTTTATATACAAATGGTGTGGTTTTTCTACATGCAGATAAAGACATTGAGTTTGTCTTCGACTTAGAAGTAAGACATTTGCTGGGTGAGTTAAATGGGCTTGGCCCAAAGATTTGACGTCGTCTGGGCTACCGAAGGGCACATAACTTATAATGAAAAGTTGAATAGAAATAACAATTTACGATGGTACATAGTAAATGTAGCCGATTCCAATTCGCAAAAAGACCAGGCAAAAATCCAAAAGTGGAAAAACTGTTCCAATGCTGCTGGTAAGAGGCTAATCCGACGTATTTTGTGACGAGAAATAGAATGGTGCAAACCGCGTTGCTCTCCGACCAATACTTTTGGCTGTAGCCACAAATGAATAATCAATTATGTCAAGATCACGTGCACAGCAACGGCTCTTACACCATGGAAACCATAGAACTTTGCAATTTTTCAACACCTGGAGATGCCTGGCCCAATTGCGCATCTTTTGTCACCTTATTGATGTGGGTCAGTGTTCAATTGTACTTTTTACAGCACACTGTATCAAGTAACTTGTGTTTTTTTATATACAAATGGTGTGGTTTTTCCACATGTAGATGAATACATTGAGTTTGTCTTCGACTTAGAAGTAAGACATTTGCTGGGTGAGTTAAATGGGCTTGGCCCAAAGATTTGACGTCTTCTGGGCTACCGAAGGGCACATAACTTATAATGAAAAGTTGAATATAGTAATGACCAGTCGCCATGGTACATAGTAAATGTAGCCGATTTCAATTCGCAAAAAGACCAGGCATAAATCCAAAAGTGGAAAAACTGTTCCAGTGCTGCTGGTAAGAGACTAATCCGACGAATTTTGTGACGAGAAATCGAATGGTGCAAACCGCGTTGCTCTCCGACCAATACTTTTGGCTGTAGCCACAATTGAATAATCATTGATGTCAAGATCACGTGCCCAGCAACGGCTCTTACTCCATGGAAACCAAGGAAATTTGCAATTTTTCAACACCTGGAGATGCCTGGCCCTATTGCGCATCTTTTGGCACCTTATTGATGTGGGTCAGTGTTCAATTGTACTTTTTACAGCAGACTGTATTAAGTACCTTGTGTTTTTTTATATACAAATGGTGTGGTTTTTCTACATGTAGATAAAGACATTGAGTTTGTCTTCGACTTAGAAGTAAGACATTTGCTGGGTGAGTTAAATGGGCTTGGCCCAAAGATTTGACGTCGTCTGGGCTACCGAAGGGCACATAACTTATAATGAAAAGTTGAATATAGTAATGACCAGTCGCGATGGTACATAGTAATTGTAGCCGATTCCAATTCGCAAAAAGACCAGGCAAAAATCCAAAAGTGGAAAAACTGTTCCAATGCTGCTGGTAAGAGGCTAATCCGAGGTATTTTGTGACGAGAAATCGAATGGTGCAAACCGCGTTGCTCTCCGACCAATACTTTTGGCTGTAGCCACAAATGAACAATCAATGATGTCAAGATCACGTGCACAGCAACGGCTCTTACACCATGGAAACCATAGAACTTTGCAATTTTTCAACAGCTGGAGATGCCTGGCCCAATTGCGCATCTTTTGGCACCTTATTGATGTGGGTCAGTGTTCAATTGTACTTTTTACAGCAGACTGTATCAAGTAACTTGTGTTTTTTTATATACAAAATGGTGTGGTTTTTCCACATGTAGATGAAGACATTGAGTTTGTCTTGGACTTGGAAGTAAGACATTTGCTGGGTGAGTTAAATGGGCTTGGCCCCAAAGATTTGACGTCGTCTGGGCTACCGAAGGGCACATAACTTATAATGAAAAGTTGAATATAGTAATAACGATTTACGATGGTACATAGTAAATGTAGCCGATTTTAATTCGCAAAAAGACCAGGGCAAAAATCCAAAAGTGGAGAAACTGTTCCAATGCTGCTCGTAAGAGACTAATGCGACGTATTTTGTGACAAGAAATCGAATGGTGCAAACCGCGTTGCTCTCCGGCCAATACTTTTGGCTGTAGCCACAAATGAATAATCATTGATGTCAAGATCACGTGCCCAGCAACGGCTCTTACTCCATGGAAACCATAGAACTTTCCAATTTTTCAACAGCTGGAAATGCCTGCCCAATTGCGCATTTTTTGGCACCTTATTGATGTGGGTCAGTGTTCAATTGTACTTTTTAACAGCAGACTGTATCAAGTAACTTGTGTTTTTTTTATATACAAATGGTGTGGTTTTTCTACATGTATATACAGACATTGAGTTGTCTTCGACTTAGAAGTAAGACATTTGCTGGGTGAGTTAAATGGGCTTGTCCCAAAGATTTGACGTCGTCTGGGCTACCGAAGGGCACATAACTTATAATGAAAAGTTGAATACAGTAATGACCAGTCGCGATGGTACATAGTAAATGTAGCCGATTCCAATTCGCAAAAAGACCAGGCAAAAATCCAAAAGTGGAAAAACTGTTCCAATGCTGCTGGTAAGAGGCTAATCCGAGGTATTTTGTGACGAGAAATCCAATGGTGCAAACCGCGTTGCTCTCCGACCAATACTTTTGGCTGTAGCCACAAATGAATAATCATTGATGTCAAGATCACGTGCCCAGCAACGGCTCTTACACCATGGAAACCATAGAACTTTGCAATTTTTTAACAGCTGGAGATGCCTGGCCCAATTGCGCATCTTTTGGCACCTTATTGATGTGGGTCAGTGTTCAATTGTACTTTTTACAGCGGACTGTGTCCAAGTACCTTGTGTTTTTTTATATACAAATGGTGTGGTTTTTCTACATGTAGATAAAGACATTGAGTTTGTCTTCGACTTAGAAGTAAGACATTTGCTGGGTGAGTTAAATGGGCTTGGCCCAAAGATTTGACGTCGTCTTGGCTACCGAAGGGCACATAACTTATAATGAAAAGTTGAACATAGTAATGACCAGTCGCGAAGGTACATAGTAAATGTAGCCGATTTCAATTCGCAAAAAGACCAGGCAAAAATCCAAAAGTGGAAAAACTGTTCCAAATGCTGCTGGTAAGAGACTAATCCGACGTATTTTCTGACGAGAAATCGAATGGTGCAAACCGCGTTGCTCTCCGACCAATACTTTTGGCTGTAGCCACAAGTGAATAATCATTGATGTCAAGATCACGTGCCCAGCAACGGCTCTTACACCATGGAAACCATAGACATTTGCAATTTTTCAACAGCTGGAGATGCCTGGCCCAATTGCGCATCTTTTGGGCACCTTATTGATGTGGGTCAGTGTTCAATTGTACTTTTTACAGCGGACTGTATCAAGTACCTTGTGTTTTTTTATATACAAATGGTGTGGTTTTTCTACATGTAGATAAAGACATTGAGTTTGTCTTCGACTTAGAAGTAAGACATTTGCTGGGTGAGTTAAATGGGCTTGGCCCAAGGATTTGACGTCGTCTTGGCTACCGAAGGGCACATAACTTATAATGAAAAGTTGAATATAGTAATGACCAGTCGCGATGGTACATAGTAAATGTAGCCGATTCCAATTCGCAAAAAGACAGGCAAAAATCCAAAAGTGGAAAAACTGTT